>NW_003302549.1:11702892-11912309 GCF_000004255.2 Arabidopsis lyrata subsp. lyrata | reverse complement strand
AATCAATTTATAAATTTTATTGCTTTTAAAACGTGAAAATGAAAATTTTAATGACATCTACATAGTTTTCCATCTATAAATTTAATTAATCTTAATAGTTATATTTATTATTATTTGTATGATTTTGTCCAATTGATATCAGTTAATTTGTAAGAATCTCATGAAATGTAATTTTACCATATGTGCCATGCTTACTTGCCTTCATTAATATGATAAGATCATAAATATTTTCATATTAATTTTTATAATTAATTATTTCAAAAGTTAATCAATTTTAGTTACTTGTTTAAAAAATAAAATATTTGAAAATAAAATTATAAGAATTTTTGGTGTATATTTAGTTTTCACCATCCTAATCTTATGAAACATGATATACACTTGAAGACAAAGTTATTTAGTTTGTGTTAAAAATCAAGAGATAAAAGGTTGGCAATAACTTGGGTGATGTCGTCAACCCATAAATTAAAATAGTAGAGATAAAATTTTATTAGTCTAGGTAGACTATGATCTATACTATTAATTGGGAAGCATTGAATAATAAATAACTTTATAAAGTGTAAAGAATTACATAGATTGCCATTGGCAAAACTACAATCAATCGTGCAATTCAAATAATTGTTCTAGGGTAAAATCATAATTTCAAAGTAAAATACCCATGGATCTTGGACGAGTGGATCGGATAAACACGCGGATTCTAGGCTTATTTGGCGGATCATGGACCCGACCCGGACGGGTCGTGTAGTAAAGCGAGAAACAGATCGAATAATGGGATAAGTATTAAAAAATATAAATACTTGATACTCGACCTTTATCTACGGGCCACAAGTAATAGACTTACAATATCTTTTACCTGACTCTAAGATCACGACTACCCTTTTCTTGAGACGGGTACAAATCGAGCAACAGATTGAATATATGTAACGGGTATCTAGCGTTAAATGCTATATACATATAAAATTTCAAATACAAACAAAAGCCCGCACATACGGATCTAGTAAATTTATTAACAAAGAAATCAAGGATACAATTTGAAGTGATGAAGATAGTAACCTGAAGAGGGCTTTGGTTATAGTAATATTGACGCAACACCAATCTCCGTGCCTGGCCTTATGAACAAAAACACAAAGTGAATTACAGACTCATCACCACCGCATCCCTCCCATCATAATCTCGATCTATGTTTGTGCGTATTAACACTCAATTTTTAACACAAAGTGTATGCATGCAGTGTAGTCCACAAATTGGAGATAACATTACAAGTCTATCTCTGTGTTGGACGAAACCGACGTCTCTATATTCTCTTTTCTTCTAGCTGAAAAGTCTTTCAAACAAGCTAGTTCAAGAAAAAGAAAAAAAAAAAGGAAAAAGAGAAGTGAATTTAATCTCCTCTTTCGTCTGTGGTCCAAATAAGTTTTGTGGTTAATGGTTATCCGTAAAAAAGAAATACACTTGAGAACATGGTCGTGCTTTATGAAGAAAAAAACAAAACTTTGCTTTAGGTCCCCCTTAATATTATCTAAATTTCGGATCTCGTAATCTTGAATATTTTTTTAAAGAGATGTGAATCTAAACGGAGCCAAAATAAACAGTACATATATAACAAGAATTATCCGCAGAGGCATTGATCAATGCCATGTCATAGGATTCATCTCATTTTGAGGCTTGAAACCACTTCCTAGTAAGTAGTAGTAGTATCACACGGGCCGGTGTTTCGCCGTTTCATCTCATGGTCATGTTCAATAAGATCTCTAACATTATTTTTCACCTCATCCATCAAGAACAAAGCAAGTACTCAACACGAAAGTTAAGCTTAGCTACTATGATAGATTTATTGATAAAAAGAAACCAATGATACGAATAATAATCCCCTACAAGGAGATATCTGTCTCTCTTACCCCGGATTGCTTCACATGTAAAGCTTATTCAAACTCAAATCAAATAACATAAAAGGAAACTACTTAAATAAAATCATACCAATGAGATTGCTATGATCAAATCGGAATGTAGGAAGGATGATGAGACCACACATTGTCACTAAAGATTGACGTTTAAGTTTATCGTTGAAGAAAAGAAACCGCACGGAGGAGATACGTGAATAAGGTAGTTGGGACAGAGAAGAAAGCAGAATGGTCACTCTCCTCCAAGACATACAACTGAGAAGGTGGCCAATTCTCCACCAAAAGGTCTTGACGCACAGAATCAAACAGATTATCCTTAGCAGTCTTGATGTACACTCGAGGAACTTTCTCGGCCTCGGGATTTGGAGGCAGCTTATCAAGATCTTGAAAGGCCCTCACAGGAGCAGGACGCAACAGCTTAGATGACAAAGTTACGTCCTACCAATTTATATAAATATATATTTATTCACGAGATAATAATATTAGTGTTGAAACATAATTTATGAAGTGATTAAGAGAGTAACCTCAAGAGGGCTTTGGCTATAGTAATAGTGGCGTCTAAACTCCTGCTTCATGAGGATGCCAGTGGGTGGCTTGTCGGCACCTTCACCATATATGTAATCCCATATTTCTTCTTCTCCCACATGAATCTATCAAATACTCACAAGAGTTTAATAGCGAGTGGATTGATCTATATCTTCTATATATTATTTTGGATCATAACACAACAAGAAAAAGGAGAGGTGAGTTTGTAAAAGAGTCACACTCACGTTTGAAAGATTTG
The DNA here is from genome assembly GCF_000004255.2 of Arabidopsis lyrata subsp. lyrata. NCBI lineage: Eukaryota > Viridiplantae > Streptophyta > Magnoliopsida > Brassicales > Brassicaceae > Arabidopsis > Arabidopsis lyrata. Next base: position 11,909,627 of record NW_003302549.1, on the reverse strand, counting down.
GAGAAGGGATGGATCCGGGTTGAACCATGGCAGCGGCGAGGTAAATGGCCATGGAGATTTTGTCTGTGAACTTGCAAAGAGCTTCGGTGACACTTCCTCCGCCGATGCTATGTCCAACGAGTATGACTTTGTGGTGAGGAGGGAGATCGGACAAGAGAGTGAAGAGAGGACGGTTATATTGGTCAGAGTCCATTACGGTGTTAGAGTCGGTGAGGCTGATGCCAGCGCCGGTGAGGTCCACGGAGGAGGATTTGAATCCGGCGGCGTCGAGAAGAGTGGTGAGTTTATACCAACACCAAGCTCCGTGACTGGCTCCATGAACAAACACAAAGTGAATTACGGGATCAGCACCACCATCTCCTCCCATTGCATGAATCTTGATCTATGCTTTGTACACACTCAACTAGTCAACTTTTACCAAAAACTGAATGCAGTTTTGGTCCACAGTTTGGAGATAACGCAATCCTTTTTCCTATTTCTAAAGGGTATCTAATTTTCGTAAACCAAAATATTTAACAGTAAAACCAAAATAAATAAATAAACGTTACAACCCACAATTTATATTCCTTTTTTTGTTGTCTAGCGAGCCCGAGAATTATAGTCTCTTTCTCTATCACACAAGTGAACACTCCAAATTATAGAATTTGTTAAAAAAATACAGTGAAGATCACAATAAATATTATTCTAATATAAAAAAAGTAATCATAAAATATTAAAATAATATATAATTAATAAAAAAAGTAATACTATTTCCGTTTCATAATATAAGTCGTTTCAGTTAAAGTATGTCGATTAAAGAGATCTACTTTTAAAAAGTCCAGTCAATCATAAAATAGACTGCATAATATAACTAATCATAAAATATTAAAATAATATATAATTTGCATAAAAACTTGAAAACGATTTATATTGCGAAATTTTTTTTTTTTATCCAAAATGCTTCAGAGCCGTTCCTAGTAGTAGCTCAATACCCTGAGACCTGAGTAGCTGCGAGAGTCTTCCTCCTCAGGTCGGAATATGAATAGCCAAGCGGTTTATATTACGAAACGGAGGGGTAGTAAATATAGTAAATACATACAGCAAGTCAGCAAGTGGTAGGTAGCTCAGGGTTTAGGCCCATTAAGAAATAAAATTGGGCCGTAAAATAAAGGCCCATTATAAGTAGTGAGGAAACAGAAGAAAAGAGACTCACCTGACGAATCTCACCGGAGAGTCTAGATCTCTTCTCTTCCACAACGAAGTTTTGGTTCGTCACCGGCAAAATCCTTTTCTCCGACGTTATAATGCCGGTAAATTCCTCACCCAATGTGTAACTCTAGATCTCAAAGATCTAATTTCCGCGCTCTTTCTCTGTTTTTCCTTTTCGTTTCCCCATGTTTGCCGTTGTCTTGCTCAACTTTTTTGGCTGATTCATAATTCTTTTCTCGCCTCCGACGGATTTACAGTTTAAGACGGTGATAGAAGTGGAGCCTCCGAGTCTGTTACGGTACTTGATCGGAGCAGCGGTGATGATGATCGGCGTTGTATTACCCGTTGGTTACATGATGTTCCGCAACAAACGCGTCCCCTTCTCGTCTTCGTATTCTAAACAGACGTAGGTGTGCTTTCTCTTTCACTCTTTTGTGTTTCTTTCTTCGGATCTGCTAAAACACTCACAGCTTTAGGTATCTTCACGTTTGTTGTAGGCTTAGTCTAAAATCACAATTAGAATCAGTTGTTGATTGCTTTACATGGATGTATTAGAATGATCCAAAATTGGGCAGTATTGTAACAAGTTTGGTGTGTTGAGCAGTAACCATCATTTTATTTTGCCCTGAAATTAAAAACATAAGCTTGGTGTGTAGGATATCAAATAACCATGGGTTTTAAGCTTGAAGTCTACTAAAAATTGAATAAGTTAGAGAAGTGAATTATTAGCATTGTTCTCTAATCCTTACTATTTGGGAATGTTGAAGAGATGTAAAATGATATGTATGTTTCCAGTGAAAATAGACCGAAAGCTTTTATTGAAAATGTTAGTTTGCCCTGTCAATGCTTTGTAGATACTGAATGCTTTAGTGTACTTTGTCTGTTTGGATCGAGTTCAGGTGGGGAATCCATGGTTGATAGATGATCAAAAATTATAGTTGCTCCTCTTCGTTAAAGCTTGTTTAGGCTAATATTGGAAGGTGATCCTTTTGTGCTAGTCAAGTAACCAAGGAGTTTATCATCCTCACCGATTGATTGGTACTATAATCTGATATCTTTACTTTTTTCAGGAACAAAGTTTTGATATAGGAAGCCAGAGGCTGTGGTTGATTTCAACACTAAATTGAGAAGGATGATGACATATTGATGATTTGGACGACTGTAAAATTATGGTGGAATTCTTGTTTTTACATGGCTTGTAAGAGATCTTTCGATATCAAATTCATAAACCATAAAATGTGAGTTCTTTTTCTCTAATCTTCTTGTTTAGGTTTATTCAAAGGTCTATTATGTACACAACCTCTTCTCTTTGGTGGAAAGATATCATTCGATGGCTAGAGTTTTCATTAACTACAGATCTGTATAATACTGAGCTATGCTCTTTACATCTTCTTCTTGCTTTTTTATTTGCTTTTCTGTTTCTCTGCGGTAAATGAAATGCTAATGACGTGTTTACTATATTCAAACTTTCAAAACACTACAAAATAGAAGATATGGGTTTCAATAGGTAGGATTAGGACAATTACAAAATTTGTTTATAAGTATAGCCTCAAGTAGAGACATGCATAAACACTTTTGGTAATTGATTGAAGATTTGGTCAGATTGTGTTTGCGAAACCTAACAAAAATAAAACAACAGTGTGGTATGTTGTTAGTGCTTAACGCCATGTACTACTTATTCCTCATTCCACCTTCCCAATGCTTGTCCAACGCGGACTCTGTCTCCTTGTTTAACACAGAATCTGTAATCTGAAGAACTGCTTGAACCCTCGGGTGAGTTTGCGGTTGGTGCTTGGAAAACGAGTACTACAGTAGATCCCATGTTGAATACACCTACCTGCATCGACCCATACATGCAGCCATTTACCAATCATTCAGACAAAAGAACTTTGTTACATTTCTTAAATTGGAACTTTTATTCTCTCTTTTGGACCTACTCTTACCTCTTTCCCTTTCTCGAGCTTTAAGCCAAGACCTTCTGGATCATATACCCGCTCCTCTGGTGGCTCTGTAGGAAATAGCTTCTTCTTTGGCTTGTTTGTTCTTAGCTCAGGTTCAATGAAAAGCTATCAAAGCAAATTTTAGCAAGTTCCTTAATGTCTGGGGATTAAAGTTTCAATTTTCATCACACCTACCTCAATGGATCCAATGCTGGTAGCACCAACAGCAGCAAGTGCCATAAAACCTTCTTTCCATATCCCTTCAAGCACAACCTGTTAGATTAACAGCTGATGACCAATGTCTGGACACAAAAAAAGGCCAGATGATCAATGAAACACAAAAATTACCCTTTCATTCTCGACATAGAGATTCCTTATTGTTCTTGTAGCACGCTCGTTCACGGGAAACAACCGGCCTGAAATTGGTTTTATAGAGAGGATACCAATAGTCCAATCACACATCAGTTCCAAAAATTGTTGCAAAAGCCCAACCACACACAGGCTGTTAGAGGATAGAGAGTAACCAAACCTGCAAAGTGTCGACGGACCATTGCATTCCAGTCAACTGGAGAGTGTATTCGATGATAGTCCCCTGGTCTTAGGTATATCACACAATAATAGAGCCCCTTCATTGGACTGCAACAAAAACTCGACGAAATAAGTTGCGGTTATTTTAACACTAAAGTTGCTAATGTTTAAGGTTGATTTTTGACTGACCTAGCTGAGATGTTCTCTCGTAATTTTGGAGATGCCAAAGAGACTCTCAACCAAGATTTGTGGCTCTTATCTCCAACAGCTTCTTCCTCAGACTCATCTTTACCTTCAGGTTCCATTGGAAGCAGAGAGTTATTTCCTAGAAGAGCCGGTACTGAGTAAGAATGTCCTTTGACTTGCTCGATCATCCCTCTACTTCCTTTTAACTCCCCAAATCTTAGAATGGTGCCATCCACAGGACTAACCTGATATCATCGAAATCTTAGAGAGCAAAACTAAGAGAAAAAAAAAATCCGCATAAAAGAAAGTTACAACTTCATTGTTACCAGTTACCAGACAACAAGGATCGGGGTCGATAGGCCTGCAACCTTCTTTCAAGCTACGGACAAAGAAATCCTGTAACGAAGCATATTCTTTAAGAGGCAGAGCTGCTTCTTCAAGATCTGAAAACACAGCTAGATCAGTCTGGGAATTACTTTATTTATTTTTTTCTCTTAGAGTCAAACCAACAGCAGACGTATACAAGAAGAAAGTGATCATACTTGAATGGAAAGCTCGAGCCCATGCTTTATAAGCATACGGACGCATCCACACCGGAATTTCCTGAGAAGAAAACCTAACAATTGAAAACCATGTTCAACAGTTACCAAAAATGCTTCAACAAGAAGAACTCACCAGACTCATTATGGAGCCCCAGGCTCTTGAGATTGATCGCAGAGGCAGAATTCCAAGGAACGAGGCCTAGACAACCACAATCCCACGAATGAACACATTAAGATTCAAGAACTAATGGACATTGAAGTTGAAGATAACAAAAGCAAAAAGGAATTTACTTTAACATCTGGGTGGAACTCAAGTTCGATTCCCCTTTCCCGTTTCTCTTCGATCTGTGTAGAATGCAATGGTAAGAAGATGTACCAAAATCTATGTAAAGAACCTTGCCAATGTCTACCTACCAAGTGAGTTACTACATTACCTTCTTGTCTTCATAGAGTCGGCGGGCATGAAGAGCTCCAAGCATAAGGATAGTAGCCATTGTTGCTCCGGGTAAAAGAAAAGCATTGCCTACATTGAGTGCAAGAATGATTCAAGCTCAAAACCATAGAATTGATCTAACTGTAATCCAATTGGAACTTCACAAAGTGTTTCCTAAGAATCTTTTCAAATTGTAATCTAAGAAATTGAACTCGCGAGCGCAAAATCTAAGTTTCGTAGCTTATATATGAGTAGTTACCTTTGGAATCTCCAGTTCCACCACCTCCGCCTCCGGCTCCGCTGCTGCCGCCGAGAGACGAAGCGCTAGTGCCGTAATAATTCGAACGGATATTGTTGAGAAAAGAGCTGAAAGTTCGACGATGACTATGGTGGAAGCGACGGAGATGTGAATAGCGAGCTAAAAAGTAGGCATTATGAGAAAAGCGAGGTTTCATGGTGTTTTTTCCGGTCCGCTAATTTTGCTCTGGGGTTTTAGGGTTGTTGTTGACTGTTGAGTAAACAAACTATTTTTCAACGACAGCGTTTACTCCTCTTGACTTTGACTTCGTTCTTTGTGCGCTTGGTAATGACTAATGACACTTTATCCTAATTGGGCCAATTTTAGCTCTTTTATAGCCCACCATTCTTTTTTTTTTTGGGACAGCAGCCCACTAGTCATTTTTGCATATAGTACATCAATGTGAAATTTTGTTAAATGTATAAAGTTCAAAAATTTAGTAAATAAAATGACAATCATGACATGTAATTTTAATAATTTGTACTTTGTTGTTTAATAATCATATTGCAACGGTCAACTTTAAAAGACATCGAATTTCGATTTGGGAGCAGACATCCAAGCTACCCTAACGGCGATGCAAAATGTAATGTGTCGCGGAAATATAAGATCATCTTAGAAGGTGATTGTAACTTGTAAGGTTTTTCATGACTTAATCCATGGGAGAAACTTAAATTTCCTGGTCCATAATTGGATAAGGAATGTACTTATGTACAAGTTTGGAGGACAAAGCTTTAAGTCCATTGGATTCCACGAGACTTGAATCAATCAGCGATTATCTTGTCAAAGACACCAACTCCATTAGATAATCAGGATTTTTATGTGTCAAGATATATTGTCATTAAGCTCTAATTTTATGAAGAACAACACTTTATAGGTCAAAGCTAATAATAAATTGAAAAGAAAAAAAAAATAGTTAGTTTTGGGCCAAAGCCCATTACAAACCAGCACAAATAATCCGAAACAGTAGTTTGCCGTTAATAAAAACAGAGTGGAAGAGCAAAGGACAGAGGAGACAAATCACGCCATAGATCGGAGCAAGATTCTTGGATCTGCCTCTTAAGACCAATCGGTGCTTTCGCGTGTCCTCAGGTATGTGTCGATCGGACCTAGCTACAGTGATTAATAATCCTCAATTGCTTCCGTTTTAATCGTATCTGATTTGGAATTGGGAATCGATTTTTTTTTAAAATTCGCAGTGACTGTATAAACTTTAATCCCAGAGACAAAATCGAGTGGTGTAAAAATGGAGGATAGAGAGAATGCGAAGAGAGTAGTGTTTGTAACTGTAGGAACAACGAGTTTCGATGCGCTTGTGAAAGCAGTGGTTAGTGAAGATGTTAAAGACGAATTGCAGAAGAGAGGATTTACTCATCTTCTCATTCAAATGGGTCGAGGAATCTTTTTCCCAAATAAGGTTCTTAATCATCTTCTTAAACTCACTTCTTTATTTGATTGCTTTTGATTTGGATGTGATTATGAAAATTGGGTTTAACTCTATATTTGTTGTTGTTGTTGAATTGTACTCTTCTCTTGTTGAATTTTGTATTGAATCAGATTCCTTTGAATATCGTGCCTCTATGAAGCTTCTCATTTGTGTTTTTTTTCTTCTTCTTAATGATCCCAGTGTGATGGAGCAGATGGATCATTAGTTGTGGATTACTTCACATTTTCCTCGAGTATCGCTGATTATATTCGGTCTGCATCTCTTGTTATTAGTCACGCTGGTTAGTTATGGGACTATTTAAGCACTTTTACATTTAATAGAGTCAAAACCAGAGACCCAGTTTCGAAATGCTAGATTATAATGTCATTTAACTCTCAATGGTGCCAGGATCTGGAAGCATATTCGAGACACTAAAACTCGGGAAACCGTTGATTGTGGTAGTCAACGAAGATCTGATGGACAATCATCAATGTGAATTAGCTGAAGCACTTGAAGAGAGGAAGCACTTGTACTACACTCATCCTCACACCCTTCATCAAACCTTGACGAAAATGGAGTTGGAGTCTCTGGTTCAATATACTCCAGGGGACGGAACTCCTGTTGCCCGCATTATCGACAGGTTCCTCGGATTCCCTGATGATTAAGCAGAAATACGAAAACAAGTGTTTTGTTTCCAAATACAACAGAAACAAAGCTTTTGTCAGGGTACATTGTGTCACATAATCTATTCATAATAGCAAAGCTTTTTCCTGACGTTTGAGAGGATAATTAATTTTGTTTGAAATGATTCAGTCTGTAATAAATTAAGGTTACAAGATACTGGGGAAATTAATAAATTAAGGTTACATGATACTGGGGAAAAATTAACAATCAGGTAACCTTAATTTATTATTAACTGATTGAAGATAACATGTACTCTCATTTAGAAAATATTTGCAGAACATAGCTGGTGAAATTTTCTTAGAGATCAGAATTGAAAATATAGTTTTGTATTACAAGTTTAATTCAATTCACAAAAATAATATAGTTTTGCATTGCAAAACGGTCTCGATAATTCTATTCCAAAACCGGACTAAGATATAAACCAAAAGGCAAGCAAATATAAAACTTAGGTTCAAAGCATAATCCGAATGCAATTGTATAGTCTCCAAAATTTGCAAAAAACAAGTCATCCTGAGAGAGATAAAAGTGCAACAACATGGAACCTAGAAGATGATAACAGTGATAATAAAAGCAAAAGGCAATCAACGGTAACGGCGAAGGACGAGAGAGTTGTTCTTCTTCCATGTAGCCCTGCGAGATGGACGGTTCTTGTGGTTGTTGTGACCCTTTCCACGAAGACCTCTGTTCTTCTTTCCCTCTGAGGTAAGTCCTCTGAGCTCACGGTGCTTGTGAACTGGGTTGCAGATCCAGTTGATTCTCGGGTCATTACGCACAGCATTGTGTGCTGGGTCAACCAAGATGATCTCGTAATACTTGTACGTCGAATCCTATAGAATGCAGTTGATAAGTTAATATCTGTACATTTGGAATCGCGTAAATGAAGAGTACTGAAAAAAGGTAGTAACTATACCTCATTGAGCCAGTAAGAGTTGACAACTCTGAGACCACCCAATTTCCTGCCAGCACGCTCCTCAGCAACAGACCGCTTGCTACGCTGGAACTTGAGTTGTGTCACTCCCTGGTTTGTAGGCTTACCATACACAATACCCTTAGGCACTGGCCTCTTGCGTCCACCACGTCTCACACGGACACGGTACACAACAAATCCCTGACATACATGATCAACCCAACTATATTAGTAACATGTAACTCCAGCAGTGTAAATCCAATAGCTAGATCTTCAAACAAGTGTATATCTGACTAGCTATTTAAATGTAGCTGGTGATATGCATTTTTCAAGAAACCACATAACCAGCAAAAACATCAAAATCAAGCAACTTATGTTAAAGATCATACACATATATCACATCAATATCAACAAAAATCTCACTATCTACTACACTCAAAGATCTCATGTTACCAATAACAATCAACAACTACAAAACCCATTTGACATTTAAACAACAGTGATCACAAATAAGAAACAAAAACACTCAAATTAAGGGTATAATAAGTCACCTGCTTGGCCTTGTAACCCAAACGACGAGCCTTATCAGGACGAGTAGGCCTGACGAGACGAACAATCGAAGGTTGCTGTCTGTACTCCCAACACCTCACCCTCTGGAGAAATCTCATCACATCGGACTGTTTCTTCCTCCATAGCTCAGATACATACTTGTACGCACCTAAATCAATCGAATCATTAAGCTAATAAGTAGTTCGCAATAACAGATCCGTAACACAAACATCATTTCAACAACAAAAGAGAAGCTATATCGATCTACGAAACGAAGAGATTTGATCTAGACGGAAGATGGAGAAAAACTATTTACCCATTTTCGAAGATTCGCAGAGCCGCACAAGACTGGCGCAGTGAAGGGTTTGTTCCTGATTTAAAGTGAAAGACTAGGGTTTTATCTCCAAATGGACCTTTATATTATACGTAATTGGGCTACTGTTGTTTAATATTAAAAAAGCCCATAAGAGACTACTACTATTTGGGCTTTCAAGTTCTGACTAAGGCCCCTTAATTTCTTCTAAGACGCACTTTTATTGAGTACAATAAATTTTTCATCATTTGATAAATTCTAAAAACATTATTATGTATAAATAGTAAACTATTTTTGCACAAAAAGTAAACTATTTGTTAATATGATCGATTAGTATACCTATGGTAGTATCGATTAATAGTTAACTAATTTATCCATTTTTTTTTAAGTGATGCAAAAATCACCGTCCCAACGAGGCAACGACTATAGTTGGTCGTTGGCTTTAACATAAAATCGTATAAATGAATCCAACGATCACTAGCAAAAACACATGTTTATTGTGAAAAACGAGAGTTAGCAAAACTAAGACGTATCACAAGTATTATCAAAAATCAAAAAAAAAAGACGTATAACAAGTAACAACTCCACAAGTATGTTTTAGACTTTTCTAGTTGAATATGCAAAACTGAGTACGGTTTTTATTTTTGTCATTGGAGAATCAAATAAATACAAAACTATCTACAGTTGTAATCCCAAAAAGAAATTGTGTCCCATATTTCGTCGTATTTCCAAATCATTTATATGTCGTTTTTTTCGTTGGTATATTAATCATGAAGTAATTTTGTCCACTGAAGTCTTAATCTTCTTATAAGATCTGTTATCCTCCATAGTTATTTTAGTGGTCAATTGGATTCATATTTGGTACATAAGCTATTATCATTGGTTAATGGAGATACTTCGTTTTCTTAATTATATCGATTTATGACCTAATTTTCAATGTAATATCAAACAAAATAGGTACGTATGAGCCTACGCGAATTGTTTTAAACGTGTTTCAAATTATAATATGTATGTGCGTATCTTATTTAATATAAATTTTATTGCTAAATGTAATGATGAACATAATTTTTAAATTTGTTAAATATGATGAATACAAATGTTAACCTTATTGTGTATCTCATGTGAGGAAATCAACCTTTCTAAAAAACTTAATTAAAAAGTGAGAGATATACGAATCAGTTGTTTCGTAGTTTAAAGAAAATAGAACAAGTATATAGTTCAATTGATTTAAACGATACAACTTTGTGTCGGCCTCTACGTGTATAAATATGTACATCAAGTGTAGTGCTTGACAGAGAGACAAAAAATAAGCGACCAAAGTGTTTGTGTTTTATTTATCAACTCCCTTAACCTGTACAAATGACTGCTCACAATCTCTGCTTCAATTCAGCTTTTGTTTGCAACGTTCATCATCAAAACACTCAGCATTTCCCTTGTAACGCAGTCTCCAAAACGACCTCGGCTCATGCTGTCACCGTCCGCCGCCGTTCTGCCAGTTATCGTCCACCTCTATGGGATCATCAATATCTCCTCTCACTCGAGAATATATATGTGGTACATACAAAATTTGCATCCTATTCATGCACAATTTATCCAAACATATTATCAGGACAATAATCTAACGTTTCCAAAGACTCCATATGCATGACCTAAAATTATACCACTTCTGATTTTTATTTGTTTGTGTAATAAGAAATCCAATTTTTTCACCCATAAAATGGCGTTAAAAACTTTTTTTTGTTTTTAACATATGCTTTAAATCGGACCTGAATAGTATATTATATTAATTACTATACAATGCTCTCTCTCTCGGTATATAGAAAGAAGCTGAAACCGCGGAGAAAGCTAAATTGTTGAAAGAAGAGGTGAGGAAGACACTAGGTGAAATTGAAGGTACTATTGAGCAGCTGGAAATGATCGATTCTTTGCAAAGACTCGGAATCTCATATCACTATAAACACGAAATCCATGAAATTTTGAAAAACATTCATGACCAACGCGGCGAAATTGTGAGGGAAGCACAAGATCTTCATGCTACATCACTTGAATTTTTTCTCCTAAGGCAACATGGTTTTGATGTCTCGCAAGGTTTTTAACATATTACCTCATTTATTTTATTATAATAACTTGTAGTTTAACAACCATGTGACTAATCTTTCTTTTTTTGGGATTAGTCACATGGTTGTGACTAATCAAGTAATCGTTTCTATATATACCAAGTAGTAACTTAAAGAGTTGAGTAGTTCAAATTCTTTCGTAAAGGAGTTGAGTAGTTCAAATTCTTTCGTATAAATAATAAAAGTATTTGTATTTCCTATTGCAGATGCTTTTGACGTTTTCATAAGTGAGACCGGAGTATTCAGAAAAACTCTATGCAGCGATATCAAAGGGTTACTCTCTCTATACGAAGCTTCTTATTTTTCAAAGGGTTCGGAGTTTAAACTCAAGGACACTAGAATTTATGCAAAAAAGCGATTAAGTGAGTTTGTCGCGGAAAGTAGCAAAACTATTTGCAGAGAAGATGAAACTTATATATTTGAGATGGTGAAACGAGCACTAGAGACGCCGTACCATTGGAGCATACGAAGGTTAGAAGCAAGATGGTACATAAATGTGTACGAACACAAGCATGAAATGAACCCTCTCTTGTTTGAGTTTGCAGCAACTGATTTCAACATGTTACAAGCTAATCATCAAGAAGAACTTAAACTAGTTTCTAGGTAATTCTGAACTAAATTCTATACATATTATATAATTTTATATATATATCTCAAAGTGGATTATATATGTTTATATGAGTTAATTAATTATTTGATTGTCAATTTAGTTGGTGGAACAGCACAGGACTTATGAAACAACTTGATTTCGTGAGAGACCGAATCACAGAGAGTTATTTTTGGACCATTGGAATATTTTACGAGCCAGAGTTTAAATACTGCCGAATGATACTCACCAAAATATTCATGTTAATTGCGATTATGGATGATATCTACGATATCTATGGTACATTAGAGGAGCTCGAGATTTTCACAAATGTTGTCGAAAAGTAAGTATATCGTATTACAAGTATAAGAAACTTTTAAATAACCAAATATTTGAAAACTTGTTAAGATGATTTATGGTATAAAAAAGTCATATTCTAAATTGTGTCTCCGATAAAAAAAAATTTCTGTTAACAGCCATAATATCAGTTATAATCCATATAATATACTCTTTTCCAGATGGGATGTGAACCATGTTGAAAGACTTCCCAACTACATGAGAATTTGTTTTCTTTTTCTATACAATGAGATCAACCAAATAGGATACGATGTTCTGAGAGACAAAGGACTTAACGTTATCCCTTACCTCAAACAAGTTGTAAGTTTTTCTACAAATTAAATCATTTGGTATATAGAAAATGATGTTATTTAGAAATTTTATTTTTATTTACGTAGTGGACGGATCTATTTAAAACGTTCCTGATGGAAGCAAAGTGGTACAAAACTGAACACAGACCAAGTTTCGAAGAATATATGCAAAACGGTGTGATCTCGAGTTCTGTCCCAACGATACTGCTCCACCTTTTCTCCGTCCTACCCGACCACATCTCCGACCAAACCCTAACCGATGTTTCAAAAAACCACTCTGTCGTCCGGAGCTGTGCCACCATTCTCCGTCTCGCTAATGATCTCGCCACCTCAACGGTACATAATTTACTCGTTAATTAGTTTCTCATAATTTTTTGGTATATCTCATTTATTATAGAAAATATTTATTCTTCTGGCCCAAAACATTTTTAGCATATCTAAATATTATTAGTGATGAATGATATACCATTTATTTATGTTTCACGTTTTGAAAAATGTGATTCTGCTATACTCCATTATATACCATTAAGAACATACACTTTCACGTTTTAAAATATGATTTCGCTATATATAATACACATTTTAAAAATAGAAATTCATTAATATACAATAATCAGCTTTCTAGCGTTATATGATTGTTCAAAATAATTTTTTTTTTAGCTCAAATATTTATGCTATTTATTTTTCCGTCTCTATATATGGTTCAGCTGACATTGTTTTTCAAGAGGTGGTTAACCATATGTCAACATCACCAACCTTGTTTTTAGATTTCAAATTTAGTATGTTTTTTCTATTTTTCCAATTAATGATGGGGATTGTTTTTTTTGTAGCATCTACTGATTAATAAGAAATTGAGTTTGAATAGTCATAATGTAAATCTTGAGATTCTTATCAATTAATTTTGTATAATCTAGAAAGTTTCCACTGATGTTTTAAACATTAATTGGATAACTCCTAAAACAATGTAATTTGAATTTCTAAATAAAGTTAAAATGAGAGAAAAACAGAAAAAACAATCAGTACGTAACTTTAAAACTTACCATTAAATATGATTAGTTTTTAACACCAATTTGTTGACAAAAAATTAAACAACACTGAGATAGTTTCATGTATAAATAATTTAATTTTGCCCCAAAAAAAAGAATAAATCATAAAAGCGCTAAATTTGAATGATTCACAGGATGAGATGGCAAGAGGAGATTCCCCAAAGTCAGTCCAGTGTTACATGTATGAGACAAGAGCCAGTGAGGAAGAGGCACGTGGACACATGCAAAGTATGATCAGCGACTCTTGGGACGTCATAAACTCCGATTTTAAAACGGCACACACTTCTTCTCTTCCTCGTGGTTTCGTGGCAGCCGCCGCAAATCTTAACCGCGTGGTACAGTGTATCTACCAGCACGGTGATGGCCACGGCAGCCCCGAAAAGACCAAGACCGTTGATTATATCCAATCCCTACTCTTCAATCCCGTTCCGTTATAGGATTGTAATTTTGCATTTGCCGCATTATAGATATGTCTACATAGGAAAATAGTATTTGGTATGCTTCACATTAATTATAAATGTTCTCAAATTAATTAGCTTCACATTAATTATAAATGTTCTCAAATTAATTCTCAAAGTCAAAGTCAAAAATCATTCGAGGTTATTTCATGTTCTTTTTTTCCAGGTTATTTCTGGTTAATAGAAAATAAAAAATGAGTTGTTTGGCTGAAATTTATTTATTATTATTTACTGCATGGCAATGCTTCATTTTTTTTTTACTTTCAATTGTATTTTAATCTTAATTAATTCAAATCATAACATATGTGCATAATTTAACAACGTGTTTTATAAGTTTCTCTAAAAGCAGTTTAGCATATATTCTTTTTGTAATTTATACATAGATACATACCCTGTTATAAAAATCCCTGCCTAGACCCGATTACTCCCCGCTTAATCGCTAGGCCCACCCTATCCGCCTCGATTAATGACTAATCCCTTAAAGAAATCAGTCACCCGATTACTCTCCGCCTAATCCGATTACTTCCCGCCTAATCCGATTATTCTCCGCCTAATCCGATTATTCCCCGCCTAATCTTACATACCCCGATTATTTTTAGATTGCTAGTATAAAAAAACTTTTTATTTTTGTTATTCAATCATTTGAATTAGGAGTTTGTAATGTTTTACAATAATTTATGTTCAAATTTTAATAAAAATCATAAATTTGTAATAAAAATCATAAAAATTTGTCTCAAAAATACATTTTTATGTGTTTACTGCAATTTTGAAAATAATATTGGATTAATATGTTTTAAAAATATTAAAATAACCCTAAAACTAATCCCCGATTAATCCCCGATTTTAATCCGATTTTCCGATTAATCGCTAGGCCCATGCCGAGCGCCCGACTAGCGCCTAGCGATTTTTCAAACAAGGGATACATATATAGATGTTGTAGTTTATGGGGGTACATGCATCCGTTGATATATAAGTAGTCTTCAAAAAATATTTTTTAGATGAGATGGCTAAAGTCTTATTGTGCCTCTCTATTATCCCAAGATTGAATCCCCATTTCATTCAGAAACAGTAATACAAACTACTGAGCTATAAACTCGGGTAAAGCTACATGTGTATTTTTAATCCACTCAAAGCTCCTGAAATTATGAAATGTGAACGATATAGAAGTGACAGGAGCTTGAGTGCCCCATGAGATAAGAACGTATAGATGTATGTATATTAATAAAAATTGTACTGTCTAAACCTAGACAACGCCGTGACGTCTTTGCCCACATGTGATTATTCGTTACCACCTCTCTTAGTGTGGTCCAACAAAATTGGCCTCTCAGTTTGCATTGAAGACAGGGATATATATGTACAGGTAGTCACATGGAGACCGAATCGATATTTATTCTTTGGAATTTCATTAAGATTTTTCGAACCACGAGACAAGCAATGCATGAATCTATTTGCCATGCCATTAACGTGAACTAACGGTGGATACTGACATATCTCGTACTTGTTATTAATAAAAAAAAACTCAAGATATTTATTATATATACCTTGTCCACACGTTTTTTTTTAAATATATACTTTTTTCCATGTCCACAAGTTTGACTAATATTTAAGATATTTGTCAAACTTGACCTAAAAAAAACGCAAATGGAACCAACCCATACGAGAGTATTACTCTAAAAAATCCAAATAAGAAAATAATTCGAGTTAATAGCACGATTAAAATGGGAAGATTTGAGATTATTGTGATGATATATGACTAATTTGAAAAGATTCAAAGTGTTGCTTAAAATATTCTTGTCATTGATGTTTTGCCGGGTATGTGTGTGATGTATTTGGTGATTTAGAACTGCTGAGTTTAATTTATCAACTTCAGTGATGAAAAATGGGAAGATTGAAAGTACATATGCTTGTCGAACAGATTCAAAGCTCTTGGAGCAAATTTTGCCGGAACATTATTTGAAATCAACGTGGCTAAGGTTAATTCTCATTAAATCTTAGAAAATGTATATCAATTTCAAAGTGATCTAGGAAGATATATATTTTTAAGGCGAAAAATATGAAGAAAAAGAGAGCCATGATGATATTTGAAGATATGAGAATTCTGAAAATACTAGATTGTTTAGGAAGAAATAATCTCCTAAGATAATTATGAAATTTGTTACTTTTGCAAAAGGAAAAAAGAGCACAAATCTGTATGACTGTATGAGTCACATATACAAGAGATAGAACGAATCTATGCTACGATTAGCTGAAATATTGATAAAGAAACGAGAATCAAGTTTCGGTTCTATTAAACGAGTACGAGTTTGCTTGGTGGGAACTTAAGTCTTCGTGGTGGAAAATATTTTATTTTCTATGTTGTTTTCACTTTTCATTGATCCAAAATAAATTTAAGAAGATTTTTTTTTTATTATAAGTTAAAGAGGTGTATGTCATGTTGAGTACTAAAAATTGGTTGGTGTTGAGAGAAAAGATGTCTTGGTCTCGAGTAATGTCAATTAGATAAGATTTGGTCACTAAACATTGTGAGAACAAATATAATAGATGATAAGATATGACTGATTACATATTACTTTGTTTGCTAAATATGTAAATATTTCATTAAAAATGAAAATGTTTTAGATTTATAAACCTATGCAAATTGTCCCATGGCAAAAAGATAATAACATAAAAGCATAAATCATAAAACAATTTCAGTCCATCCACTCAACAGAAGTATAACAGCTAATGGAATTAGACGAAGTAATGATAACATTGTTTGGGATCGTTTTGGGTCTAATGCTATAATCCGTTAATTATAAACCCAAAAGAAGTTCAGCTAAACACCCCCCCCCCCCCCCAAACCCCCCAATTCGATATTACTGGTTCAACCTGTCGTATTTGAAAATATTGATTAATTTTTAATTTTATATAATATATTAGGTAAAATATGTTATTGTAATTATTTGGATTTTGATGAAGATTTTACTATACCGCTCGAAGAAAAGAAACGAAGTGGTGATGCAAATAACTAAAAACAACCAAGAATGGTTGATGTGATGCACTAGTTTATTTCATCATTGGCGATTTACATCACGGTGTTTTTGTTTGTTTAAGTTTTCTTTTTATGAAACATAATATAAAATGGTATTTAGAAATTTTATTATTCTATTGACATGCGGTCGACCTAGTGACCCGTTGAATTAGAAGATAATTCGGTTTATAATCCAGGTCGAATTAAAAAAAAACATTACTCGAAACCAGCTTACATATATATGCTCACCGTTATTGTAAGCAATCGAGATTTTTCTCTGAAAAATAGATTCAACCGTTCGAAAAAATATGAAATTTGACATGAATGTATTGAAAACTTTGAGCCAAAAACACATATACTATTCCTAGATTTCAGCCGGTTTTTATGGATCTAATATATGTGGAAAATGAGACACTGTCCAAAAAATATGGCAATTGTACGAAGTACTAGATTCAAATTACATCACGTAATTAAAAAGGTCCCTTACGTGACTAAAAAGGTCCCTTATGTTTTGTATTGATAGTTTTGTACTTTGTCATAGTGCTTAATTCTCGGCTTCATAGTTTGCCCAACGTTGTACATCCAAAATATTTTTATCCACACAAATGTTGTATGCCTGTGGCCTTGTACGCATATAGAGAACAATTTTCGTATGTTGGATATATATACATTGGGCCCGGGGGTTTGTCACTCTCGAACACCTGCACGGATTTTATTATTAATATATTAATTGTTTGTTTCAATAATATAGAAATGTATATATACCAATAAATAGTCTAACAAAATTTCAATGAAATTTCTAAAAACAAATCTCATGATTACAAAAATTTTAATTTTATATCTAAAAAATCAACACTATATACCATTGGTAGAGTAGTTGGCCAAGATTAAATGTTTTAATATTAGATATTGTTGGAAGACAAACCAACGTCGCATATCGGAAAGATTAAAACATAATATTCTAATATATAAGTGAAGTCTAACTCTAATTATTATGAGAGTATTTTGGGAAGGAACTCAAAACCGAATTCGTGGGGACTTGGCCATTGAGTCTAAAGCGGACAATATCGTACTAATGGAGAGTTGGATTGGGTTTGGAATTAATATATGAAATTTGATTACTATCGTATGTAATTATTGTAGATTAATGTAGGCAAATTTATCAAAAAAAAACTTTTATTATTTTAGTATCGGGTAGGTATAATCGTTCTTGGTGGTCTCGCCGTCTCGTATACAAAAAATAAAACTGTTCATCGTGAATGTAATGGATGTAAAATTGTTTATTGCAAATCTTTGTGATACGTAGATTTGTCATTTATCAAATCTTCAGTGAAACCGTTTACATTTGCTCGTTGTGAAGGTTAAAAGTCATCTCTTATAATATTAACTAGATATCTTGACCCGCACATACGTGCGGGGTTTCATATTTTAAAAAAAATTCTAACAAATTTTCATTCAATATAGATTATTTCGTTGTTTCTATGATATATATTTTAGTGTATTAGATTTGGATTCACACCTACGTGCAGAAATATTTTTATATAAATTGTTATATAGATTTTAAAAATATAAAATATTTTGTTGTGTTAGTGAATTTTATAATAGTATAAATATTATATAATTAGAGTAATGAACGAAATTTAATTGAGTTAGTGCATAGTTATATTTTAAGATCCTGACCTACACGTACGTGCGAAATTATATTTAAGATAAAACTAAGATATAATTTAGTTGCAAAAGTTAAATGATGTTACTTTTTTTATTTTCTAAACTAATCAAAACATTTCTAATAGTTTGATTATATGTGTTAAATAGGATATAGATTCGGTTTGAGTTTGGTTATATTTCATGTATATTAGCTAGGCGTAGGTATTTTGGAACGGGAAACCTATCCCGTCATGTATATGTCATAAATTCTTAGTCCCATAACCCGTATCGTATACGTAAAATAAAAATATGACGGTCCAGTATCCGGCATAAATAGAATATGTGTAACTGAAAACTTACGTACAGTATGTAAACAAATTTATTTTATATAGTGCTCATAACCTGAACTCATACCAGTTGTGTATTTAGTTTGATTTTTTAATTTATGTTCTCCTGCTATCCCGTCTCGTAATTTCTATTCTCATTTTATTCCATTAAAATCATGTTCCAAATTCTTGTTTGCTTACTTTTTTTTTTTTTTTGATGAAATGTTAAATTAATATAGAGTATCAGAGTGGTATGACATAGTGGTGCTTCACCAAAACAGAGTTAAAAACGATTTCAAAAACAGAGCAAAACCAAGTTTGAAAAACAGAGCAACAGCCCCTATTGAGTCGTACGTGAGCTGAACCATCTTTGCATCAGCCCTCGTAAATTCTTCCTTTCAAAGTACCTCAGCGACATGATCCGAGTTTTTATTACCCTCTCAATCGTGCGAGCGAGTTGGAAATGTGTTCGGTGATGCGTATTGTGTCTCCTCTCATTTCGCTCTTTCCATACGTAATACACAGTAGCTTGGAAGCACAACCGAATGAGAATGGAATCATACCTCTCAAACGAATGTTTTACTAGCCGCTGAATTGTCTCCGTCCAGTCAGGATCTGGTGCAGTCCTTAAAAGGTCTCCTGCAACATGAATCCACACCATAAATGAATAGGGACACGCAAAAAACAGATGGTCGCGTGTTTCCTCAGGTTCGGCACAGAAAAGGCAGGCTTGGCTATCACCCCATGCTCTCATTCGTGACCCTGTGGTGAGTCTATCTCTGATTGCTAACCAGGTGATAAAAGCAAATCGAGGAACATTTTGCGGGAACCATACAACCTTACACCAATCCGTTGTTGTTCCACGGGTTCGCAGTTGCTCCCATGTAGCAGCAGCCGTGTAAATTGGCCGGAAATCATCAGGTGAGTGTCTCCAGAGAACCACATCCCTGCCCGCTTCACTTGTTGGCGCCTTGAGACCCCGTATATGTTGGATTATATCCTGTGCAGCTCTGTTCCGACACCTGCGAAATCGCCACCCCGACGCATCCACCACCTCATAAACTTTAGCGTATTTAGGGATTCCCAACTGAGCTGTTGTCCCCAAGATATCCAGCAGCCGTCCCATGGGGAGCCATTTATCAAGCCAGAAGAAAGTGGTGCTGCCATCACCGATTTCACGATGTATAAACTCAGAGGCTAATGGTCTCAACTTGAGAAGTTTCCGCCATTGCCATGAACCCAGTGAGTTTACTTTTAAATATGATACAATACATACTGTGAGTTTTGCAGATTAATATATATGTTGCTAAAGTTACGAATATATTTTATCAAATTTATTAATCTTTCTTTTCTTAGCTAAATATTGCATATTCTTCTTTTTATTGTTTAATCATAATTAATTTGATTTTTGGACTAAAAATAAAAATTTGAAATACATCTCTAAAAGGGATATGCTATTGCTGCATAATTTGTTTTGAATTCAAAATATATAATTAGTTTACATTATTTGAAAACTGTGTGCAATATATTAGGGATTTATTTAAGGAAGATCCGGTTGAAAAACAAAAAATAAATCGCAAAATAATTTAGAAATTAATATATACAATCTATTTTTTTTTGGTAATTTTTTTGTTTTGGTAATTAATATATATATACAATCTATTGTTTAGATATTTATCAAACTTGCTCTAAACGAACACTACAAAAAAACACGGCATGTGGCGTCAATTATGTATATGGTTTACGTCAGTTTTTAGTGACTTAAAAAAGCTTGCGTTAGTTATAAAACTAACGTCTCATGGGCTGACGTGAAGTTAATTAACTCTAAGTAACTGTTATTAATATCCATCCATTTTTCAATTTTACGTCATTTACATAAGTGATGTTGAATAAGTGACGTGTTCAAGCGTTTTTTTTTTAGTGGAAGGCTATAATGATAATTACTTTAAATTTATTATTATTTGAGTTTATTTCATAGTAAATATAAATAGTTGTTAATATCTAATATCTAATTTTAGAAATTGTGAAAAAAATTGTGTTTTATATTTTAAAATTTGTGAAAATATTATAACAAAATTGAATCTTAAAATATTTGTATTTAATTTTCTTATGAAATTTTAAATTCAATCTTAAAGTCCTCCATTGATAAATCTTTTAAACGATAGTGTTTTTAATTTTGAATTAAAATGATATTATTTTTCTTTTTATTTTTGATATAGAATAGTCTATTACGATTGGTTTAGATAAAATCTTAGTGAGATATCAAATCTTAGTTTTTCAATTTTCATTGGTTAAGAATTTTTTTAAAATTAATTTCAAATTTTCGTTTATAATTAATAGGAGAGAAAAAGTTAGTTTAATTTTTTGGAAATTAATAATTATTTAAAAGAATTAAACAATTTTTAATTTAAATATATTAATTTTGTGATTACTATTGTACCCTTAATGAAGTTATTTAAAAACACTAAAAACTAATGGCAATCTTTGTAATATCTTACACTTTATAAGGTTATTTAAATTAGAATGATTCTCAATTAATAGTATAGATTAGTAAAGATTATTTACAATTTAAATAAAATTAAAAAAAAAAACTAGCAAGATTCAATCTACAATCAAACTTCTAACTCTACGTTTATACTTCAAAATATGAAGTCAGCATCCGAACGAATATATATTGCTTAAATTTCATATATTTTTTGGGACGTTGAGAGCAAGAAACGGAAATGTTTGGATATCTGCACCGAAATGTTTTAGCCATTAATCTCCAAGATTTTTTTTTTTTTTGGGAATAATACTTCTCCAAGATATTTATGAAAACGCAAATGGTCATTGAATTATTTATAGCGAGTAAAACGTTATATAAAAAAACTGATTAAAACAAATATCAATATTATTAATTGGGAATCACTAGATATTAAATAACCTTATGAAAGATACAATATTACATAAGATGCCATTGGTTTTTAGTCTTTTTAAATAAATTCATTAAGGGTACAATAGATAATCACAAATAATATATTTAAATAAAATATAGTAAAATTATTTTAAGTAATTATTAGTTTCCAAAAAATTAAACTCACTTTCTCTCTCTTATTAATTATGGACGAAAATATTAAATTAATTTCAAAAAAATTATTAACCAATGAAAATTGAAAAACTAAGATTTGATATCCAACTTACATTTTATCTAAACCAATCCTAATAGATTATTGTATATCAAAAATACAAATAAAAATATCATTTTAATTCAAAATTAAAACACTATAGTTTAAAAAGTTTTATCAATGGAGGATTTTAAGATTACATGACGAGATGGGAGAGGAATATAAATTAAAAATCAAACTAAATACTCAACTGGTATGAGTTCGAGTTATGAGCACTACATAAAATAAATTTGTTTACACACATAACCCTACACGTACATTTTCAATTACACATATTCTATTTATGATGGACACAGGACCATAATATTTTTATTTCAAGTATACGAGACGGGTTAAGGGACGAAGAATTTATAACAGATACATGACGGGATAGGTTTCCCGTTCCAAAATAGTTACGCCTAGCTAATATACATGAAATAACTCAAACTAAAACCGAATCCATATCTTAATCAGTATCTACTATACATTTTTGCAGCAGTTTTTGGGGTACCCAAATCGGGTCAAAATTATGACCCGGAATTAATTGATTTCGACCCGATTAGGAGAATCTCGGATCTTGCCTAATTTGATTTTTTGCTCCGATTTTGAGTCATCAAATCTTTCCTTAGTTGCTTTGACCTACATTCATGGCAAAATGATTAAGTTTCTCAATTCAATCTCAGTTAAAGATACACGAAATATTTGCAGTTACACCAATAAAGAAGCAAACATTCATAGCATATCTATTCTTCCCTATTAAAACGCAATAGTAACTACTCCATTTATCATTTCTTTCTATCAAC
Organism: Arabidopsis lyrata subsp. lyrata; assembly: GCF_000004255.2. Classification (NCBI taxonomy): domain Eukaryota; kingdom Viridiplantae; phylum Streptophyta; class Magnoliopsida; order Brassicales; family Brassicaceae; genus Arabidopsis; species Arabidopsis lyrata. Next base: position 11,886,853 of record NW_003302549.1, on the reverse strand, counting down.
TGAAGCATGTATCTCCGAATGATCTTATTGAGTTGGAAAATAGTTAATAGAGAAAAGATTTCATCTATATTCTCGCGGCAATAAACCTAGCATATTCTCTTTTATTCCAATAATTAAGATCACACAATATATTTAATCCTTGATCATCAAGGATTTTTTAAGATTCGCCTAAACCTAATGGAACCTACTAATTCAAACTATATAAATAGCCGCTCATTCCCATCGTCTCTATTCACACAATCTCTCATTTCCAAATAGCAATATATCAGATAATAAAATTTTCTTTATTTACCTTCACCAATGGCTTCCCAATTTGCAATGTTAAGAGATATCAGACCATACAAGACATCTTGGCGTGTCCAGGTTAAGGTGCTCCATTCTTGGCGCCAGTATACCAACAACACAGGTGAAACCCTTGAGTTGGTCCTCGCTGATTCACAGGTAAAACAACAATATATCAGAGAGTAGCATTTTATATTTCTATACATGAGCAACATCTATAAACCTAACTCTAATTCTACTTCATTATTAAAACAGGGTGTCAAGATTCATGCTTCTGTGAAGAAGGATTTGGTTGCTAAATATGTTAACAGCCTACAAGTGAATGAGTGGAAGTTCATTGAACATTTTACACTTACTCATGCAGCAGGGCAATTCAGACCAACCGGTCATCTATACAAGATGTCCTTTGTGAATGGCACTACTGTGACACGGTCTGACATTGTCTCTGATTCAAGCTACTTAACTCTGGCAAGGTTTAGCAGAATACAGAATGGCGATTTAAATCCTTACATGTTGATTGGTATGTAATGCTCTAAAATATACATTCTCATGTCTTAAATCAATTCTGTTAATTTATGTATATACTAAATGTACTGTTGTGAACCAAATATAGATGTCATGGGTCAAGTGGTGAATATTGGTGAGCTAGAGGTCCTTGAAGCTAATAACAAGCCAACCACTAAGCTTGACTTTGAGTTGCGTGATGAACAGTGAGTGATCTGATATGGTTGTTTTATTATTAAGTAACCTGAGAATTTATAGAACGAGATTTGATATGATCTAATATTTGATTACATGTTTTCTACTGCAGTGATGATAGGATGTCATGCACACTCTGGGGGGCTTTTGCTGAAAAAATGTTTCAAGCATGCCAAGCAGCTGATGGAATCATGGTGATCTGTGTTATCAGATTTGCAAAGATTAAGGCATACAAAGGTATATTACTATTTCAACCTAAGGTTTTGTAATGAATAAAGTTTTATTTGACAATTGTTCCTGTTTTCTTTCTAGGTGTTAGGAGTCTCTCTAATTCCTTTGATGCCTCACAAGTTCACATCAATCCACCTTTCCCTGAGATTGAAGCTTTCACCAGAGCGTATAAGTTTATTTTTTAAACTACTCTAAACTTATAGTTTTATTATAACTGACTGAAAATTACATTCTTTGTTTTTTCTATTAACAGTCTCCCCTCTGATGGTCTAGCCTTAACTTTCCGTAAAAGTGTTCCTAAGTTCCAGATGGTTACAGTGAATAAGGATGATGATTGTCTTCAGTTTGAAAGGAAGACAATATCAGATCTTTTTAACTCAACAGAGGTTTGTATTTGTTTGAGTTATTCATATAGCATTGTTATCTACTTTAGTGTGTGAAATCTCATTAATTACCTATACCCTGTAGATTGGAAAGGCTAGAGTTATCTGCACAATCTATGGAATTGATACAGATTGGGCTTGGTATTACTTTAGTTGCCGTAACTGTAATAAAAAGGTCACTCACATTCATTCTGGAGTGAATACTGCTTCCATGAAGAAACAAAAGCCAAAGTTTTGGTGTGACGTCTGCAGGAATGCTGTCACTAATGTTGTAGCAAAGTGAGACTTCTTTTCTTAATCTGATAATAATGCATATTTATAAGTTTGTGTTTTTTCTTTGAAATAATTACTAATATGACTTCTCTTATTGAAGGTACATGCTATATGTTAAGGTAATGGATAACACTGGTGAAACAAAATGTCTTTTGTTTGACAGTATATGCTCAGAAATTGTTGGTGAAACTGCCGCATCATTGCTAGGTGGATCATTCAATGAGGTAACATTCTATTATGTGAATTATATATGTAATTGATATATATGAAACATTCAACTGATAAGTACTAATTTCCTTATGTAGATTGAGGACCCTAATGATTTGCCTGACGTAATAAGGAATTTGGTTGGCAAGACCTTTCTCTTTCTACTATGTGTTGAGAAAGAAAACATTTGGGATGGTAAGGATTCTTTCAAGGTTTCAAGAATCCTAAACAAAGATGGACTCTTGCAAGAAGATGTCCTTGAGGAATCTGAACAATTGGTTAATCCTGCCTCAATTGTTTCTGGAGATCAGGTAACATTTTTTAACTATCTAATCTCCTTAAAATTATATCAACTATCTCTCCTACTGATAATCTCTATATTCAGTGTCTCATGTTAACAATGAGTCAAGACACGTCTGACTCATCTACTCCATCTTCCAAGCGTGTTTATGCTCCTAATCTGTCTGAGTCAGAGCAATCCTCCAGTTCTAAGAAGGTGTGCATCGAGCCTAAAGACTTACAGAAGTCAGAACTAGAATTTGAGGAGAATGGTCTGTCTCAAAATGGAGTTCCTGACAAGATCTCTGAAGTTGTGAAGGTAGAGAATGTCAAGATTGAAAGCAACAAAGGAAATGGTGTTCAAGACAGTGGTGATCTTCCTGTGACTGATAAGAAGGAGACTAGGCATGTGGCTAAAGCAGTTGGAATGAAGATCAAAAAAGAGAAATAGTGATCTAGCACCTGTTTGCTAAGCAATAAGGAATTATCATAATTCCAAGTTTTTAAAAATTTCATTGTTAGACATTTGTTGGTTTTTTACTTTGGTTTTTAATTGATGTTTCAGTTTGATTTTTTGGTTAATCTCCTCTAATAAACCTGATTCAATTTCTGTCTACTGTACCGTTGTCTTACTCAGTTATTGAAATATAATCATTAGACCTCAAAACCTAAAGCAGAACCGCTATAACATCCTTATGTTTGCTACACGAAATCTCTATTATAAACAATGATGGAAATTCTTGGAAATCGTAATATGGAAAGCACAGTTTTATATAATCATTACTATAATATTGAATAAAGATCTTTTACAGGCTAACGATTCAGTTTCCTTGATATATTATATCTAACTTTACTTATCTCAAACGGTTTCAATGATTTACAATATATAATATCTATTTTATATAGGAAATTGAATCTATTCATTGACATCTCTACACGATTCTATAAATACTCAGACTTAACCTTTAGTTTTATTCAGAAACCTAACCTTCTCTATAAAAAAAAACAGAGAAAAACTTACACTTTCTGTGATTCTAATGGGTACTATTGACTACATTTCCGATCTCAACCTGCAAAGACCTAGATGGACTTTGTACGTGAAGATTTTATCTATCTGGAATCAAGGTATAGACGCTATTGATGAACCTACGATTATGATTCTGACTGATGAAAAGGTTAGAAAATTTCTTCTATTGAACCTCTGTTTCTTAAGTCACAGATTTACTAATTTGTTTGAATCTTCACAGAGAAAACTTACTATTTAGTTCTTCTTATATGCCTAGGCCAATCAGATTGATGCATTTATCCCTCCTGGAAACTACTTATACAATTTCCGGCCAGGTCTCAAGGAGGGTCACTGGTACTACATGGCTGACTTCCATGTGGTACCATCTACTAAACCTGTTAAGTACTCCTGGAATCGTTTTGCACTAGAGTGTATATGGCCTACCACTATGTGGCCTGTGTCTCCTAGATGTAATGGAAATTTCTGGAACTTCATTCATTCTGATGAAGTTGAGTATGCTGGATTAGAGGATAAGCAACATGTGTCAGGTTCAAGTATATTTATTTCTTGATTGAAAATTAGTAAAACTTTGCTTTATTCTGACTTTAGTTAAGTATATTTGAAATTTGTTTTCAGATGCTATTGGTGTGGTCTCGAGTGTCTCTGCTATTCAAAGATTTCCATTTGTTTGTCGTCAAGGAGAGACAGACTATGAAGCCAGATTTGTTGTTGTCGAAATCAAGGATGACATGTAAGTTTTATTTTAATAGATATCTCAAATTAGTATCTGTATTGGCGATGTGGTATTGAATGCATTGAATCTGTGATCATGTAGGGGTAGGAAAACAATCTGTGTTGCAAAGGGTAGGTCCTGTCAGGCGTTTGTGACTAAATGGTTTAGGAAAATAACTTCTGTGACATACAATTATGACCCAGTTGTCATTGTCCTGCGTTTTTGGAGGGTTGCTGAGTTTGAAGGTTAGTTATTTCCTCTAAACTATATATAACTGTCAAATACATTAGACAATAACTCTAACTGGTAACTATTAACATGTTTTAATAGGTCAAAACTGTTTGATGAGTGAGTATGGTTGTTCAAGGCTTTTTCTTGATCCAACCTTTCCTGATTTGGACATTCCGAGATACATGTAAGTTGTTACCTATCAGAAGTTAAATAAGTAATCAAATGCTATGATTACTGATTGGATTAAGTAATGTTTCTCTTTTTTGAAACAGCCGTGGCTTTGCAGAACAACAAGATGATGTTCAGGATGTTGGAATGAAGTTGGAAGTGTGATGATGGGAAGCTAAGTTTGGTTCTACCAGTGGCTGCGGTTGTTTTATTATTACAAAAATACTTTCTCGGTTCTCTATTGTTTTATGTTTATGAAGACAAGTTTGTTTTAAGTTTCTTTTGACTATCAACTGCTTTATCCTTTATTTGAATTTAATGTTTATCTAATTAATCTACTCTAATGGTTATTTGTTTTATAGTAAGTTTTAGTATATGATCAATAAAATATATAATTACTGTATCAAAGTAATAATTTCATTAGATAAATTAACAAGTTTTGAGATATTTGCTAAACTATCAGTTTTGTTCAGTTTACCTTATTTGAATAGTCCATCTTCCTTATGTGCTATTGTTTGTGAATAGCAAGAATATTTCATTGCTATCTTTCCTGATACAAAAAATATAGTTAGTAATCTTATAATTACAACAATAATCACTATAATCACGGAATCAATCTTATAGTTTGGTATATTCCGCATATTATCTAAAGGTTCTCATTCATTACTTATAGAAAATAACATATCTTAGTTCCTATATCTTTGGCAACAGACAATCATTTAACAATAATAGTCAATCTACAGATATCAAAATGCTTTCTATTTAGACCTTAATCTCCTTTATATAGTTACCAAGTAGTCTAATCATCTATAGACATTCTTAGACTAAAATATGAAAAAAAAACCTCTATCTCCAACAGAAAATAATGTTCCTGAGTCTAATCCACCAAAACGTAATCGAGGAAATGAGCCTTACACTAGACTAAGGAACATTTCTCAGTTTAATCGAGAAATTATCAGGAATGGTTCTGTCCCTCTTAGTACAGCGTTTGGTAGTGCTTTTAGAGATATTACTAACCTTCCAGACCCACAAGTTAGCCCCATTGAGAACTCTGCAGATGCTAATACATCTTCATCTGCAAAACAGAACAGTAAGAATCAAGGTTAGTTTCTATAGACAAGTTTTCATTTACAATTATTTTGTTTTCATTCTCATCAAAGATAAATAAAAAATACCTTTATCTCTAAATCTTGATGAGTTTTAAAACAGGTTCACTTCGTGGAAAAATGTCCAAACCTTGCTCTCCTTACACCAGACCTAACCCATTGTTAACTCCATCTGGATTAAGCGCCATGACTAATACAAGCCAGAGTCTTTTTAGCAGAACACCTACAACTCCAATAATGCCTCCACCTTCTGTAACACCAAAGAGAATAGGTGGTTAGATTAATTAAATTCCACATATGAATAATTTTTACAACAATTATGGTATGATAATGTTTTAAATAGAGAAGTATATTGTATAAGTAATAAGTTTAATATCTGTTGTAGGTGTTCAATACACTGGAAATCCATCATGTATAACCAACCTCCAGACATCAAGCTTTGTTTCTCATAGAATAAATTTGCCAAGGAAAAACTTAGATATTGATTTTACAAATGCAGATACCTCTTCTTCATCTAAAGGTAACAGTCTTTACTGTATTGTTTTTCGCTTGGAAACAAAATGTAATTAAGAGGCATGTCTTAACCTATTTTCCTGTTTTGTATTCTCAAGGTCAGAATACAACTCAAGTAATAGATAATGAAGATAGTGATTATAGCCAAGATGATGAAATGTATGATGATCCTGAGTTTGGTAATGTCAGTGAAGATGAGACACTAGCTCAAAGCTATGATCTTAGTTGCAGTGAAGGTGAAGATGAAGTAGTCGATAACAATGAAATGTCAGTTTCTGACGAGGAACAGATTGAAATGATGTCACACATAACTGAAGTCTCATCTCATACCAATGATTTGGCAAGATCATCTATTGAGTTTGTTCAGCAAGAAACACATGAAGGAAATGTGCCTCCGAAAAGAAAAAAGAAAAGAAAATCAAAAAAGAAAAACAAACCAATAAGTAAATTTTCTATCCCTTCCCAGTACTTTTTTTAATTTTTGGTAATTCTGAATATGAAACTTATGAGAAACATATTTATGTTTTTCAGCTTATCTTGATCATGGTGACCCTACTTACTCGTGTAAGTATTGTGGTGCATTGATGTGGAATGCTGAAAGAATAAACAAAAAAGTTAAAACGACAGAGCCTACATTTACACTATGTTGTGGTCAAGGTTCTGTTAAGCTGCCTTTTCTTAAAGAGTCACCAGAATTGATCAAGAAACTTCTGACTGGGAAAGATCCTCAAAGTAGGAATTACAGAAAGCACTTGAGAATATGGAATATGGTTTTCGCAATGACCTCACTAGGTGGGAAAGTAGATAAGTCTATACCTAAGGGTAAAGGTCCAAGCATGTTTCGTTTACAAGGAGGTAACTATCATTTGATAGGCAGTTTGAAACCTGCAGAAGGTGATTATGCGAAGTATTCACAACTCTATATAGTAGATACTGAGAATGAAGTAGATAACAGAGCAACTGTTATTGGGTTAGTATTATTTCTACTTAACAGGCTTATTCAATTCTTATGTATTTCTATGTTGTGGTATACTCAATCATGGGCATCTTTTTTTTTTTTAATGTAGCAAGGGGAAAGAATCATCTAGAAGAGGAAGCAAGGATATACTGAACAAAGAGACAATTGAAGCCATTATGAAAATGCTCAATGAAGTTAATCCTTATGTCAAGAATTTTAGAATTGCCAAGGAAAGATTTGGGGTAGTTAATCCCCAACCATTTCATATGAGGATATGCTCTGGTCGTAAAGGTGCTGATGGAAGGACTTACAGCATGCCTACGACTTCGGAGGTTGCAGCGTTAATCCCAGGAGACTTTACAGAAGGTATGCCAAACCGTGATATAGTTCTTCAAGAAAGGACTACAGGCCACCTAACCAGGATTAGCCAGATTCATATTTCTTATCTGGCTCTTCAGTATCCTCTGATTTTCTGCTATGGTGAAGATGGTTACACCCCAGGTATAGAGAAATGTTATAAGGGTAATAACCAGAAGAAGAATAAGTGTATTAGTATGCGTCAGTGGTTTGCATTCCGTATTCAGGAGAGGCCAGGTGAGTGCCATACTCTTCTACTGTCGAAGAGGTTGTTTCAGCAGTTTCTTTGTGACGCTTACACCACTATTGAATCAAATCGTCTATCCTACATAAGGTTCAATCAGTCTAAGCTTAGATGTGAGAATGCAAACTCACTAAAAGAAGCTGCTGACTCTGGTGTAACAAATATGGAAGAAGAAGGAAATCAGATTTTGATTCCAGCATCTTTTACTGGTGGTCCAAGGTATATGGTTCAGAGTTATTATGATGCTATGGCCATATGTAAACATTATGGTTTCCCGGATTTATTCATCACGTTTACATGTAACCCTAAGTGGCCTGAGATAACAAGATATGTCACAGCTAGAGGGTTAACTGCTGAGGATAGGCCAGACATTGTTGCTAGGATATTCAAAATCAAGTTGGATTCTCTGATGAACGATCTAACAGAAAAGAAGATGCTTGGAAAGACTGTCGCATGTAAGTTGTCTGACTACTTCCAATTCTGTGACAATAAACTGAGACTATTTCAATATTTTCACACTATATTCTATGTTATGCAGCTATGTATACTGTAGAATTCCAGAAAAGAGGCCTTCCACATGCTCACATTCTTTTATTCATGGATGCTAAAAGCAAACTTCCAACAGCAAGCGATATTGACAGGATGATATCTGCTGAGATTCCAGATAAAGAAACAGAACCAGAGCTTTATGAGGTTGTTAGTAATTCAATGATTCATGGCCCATGTGGTGCAGCAAATATGAGTTCTCCATGTATGGTGGATGGCCAGTGTTCTAAATCGTATCCTAAAAAATTTGAGGATATCACCAGGGTAGGCGCTGATGGTTTTCCTATCTATAGAAGAAGGCGCTCTGACCACTATGTTGAGAAATGTGGAATTAAATGTGATAATAGGTATGTCGTTCCATACAATAAAAAACTATCAGTTAGGTATGGTGCTCACATTAACGTTGAATGGTGTAATCAAACTGGGTCTATTAAATACTTATTCAAGTATATAAATAAAGGCCCAGATAAGTTAGCATTTGTTGTGGAGCCTGTCAAGCCACCACCAACAGATAATGGCTCACACGTAAATCAAACAGCTAATGGATCAGAACCATTACCAGAGGAGAAAAAGAAGAATGAAATAAAAGATTATTTTGATTGCAGGTATTGTATCCTAATTTTGCTCTTTCTCAGTTTATTTCTGTGATTGGTCAGTCTGGATCCTGAAATGGATTTGTTTATTATTCAAAATTGTAGATATGTGTCAGCATCTGAAGCAATTTGGAGAATTTTTAAGTTTCCGATACAGCATAAATCAACACCTGTTCTGAAGCTATCTTTTCATGTAGAAGGAAAGCAACCAGCTTATTTTAAAGGAAAAGAGGTGATATCAGATGTTTTGGACAGAATTCTCAATCGAGATTCTCAATTCATGGCATGGCTAACATTGAATAGGAATGATGGAATTGGAAAAAATGGAAAGCGTGCTCGAGAACTCCTATATGCAGAGATACCTGCATATTTTACATGGGATGGAACTAATAAGCTGTGGAATAAGAGGTCTAGAGGATGGTCCTTAGGTCGGATTAATTATGTTCCCAGGAAGCTAGAAGATGAATATTTTCTACGAGTCCTTCTTAACATCGTCAGAGGTCCTACATGTTTTGATGACATTAAAACATATAATGGTGTTGTCTATCCAACTTACAAAGAAGCATGTTTTGCACGAGGAATTCTAGATGATGACCAGGTGTTCATTGACAGTCTGGTTGATGCGAGTCAATTCTGTTTTGGTGGTTTTTTGAGGAATTTCTTCGCTATGTTGCTACTATCTGATTCCCTATCTAGGCCAGAATATGTTTGGGAACAGACGTGGCATTTGCTAGCAGAAGATATTCAACAGAAGAAGAGAAATGAGTTTGACAATCAAGGTGAGATAAATAATGAAATTGCTTAAGTTATATCATATCCATTTTCTCAGTTAAATAAGCAATGATTCTATTTTTTTCTTGACATTGCCATTTATTTTATATGCAGATTTGAATCTGACAGAGGCAGAAATTAGGAACTACACACTTCAAGAACTAGAAAAAATGATGTTGTCTAATGGAGGTACTCTTGAAGATATACAAAACTTTCCTAAGCCAACTAGAGAAGGTATAGATAATTCTAACCGTTTGATTGTTGATGAAATGAGGTATGACCGTACATCATTGGCTGAAAAGCATGCTGAGTGGATAGATATTATGACACCGGAGCAGAGAGGTGTTTATGATGAGATTACCACTGCAGTATTCAATGATCTAGGTGGAGTGTTTTTTGTGTATGGATTTGGAGGTACAGGAAAAACTTTTATTTGGAAAACACTTTCAGCTGCTATTAGATCTAAAGGAGATATAGTTCTAAACGTGGCTTCAAGTGGTATCGCTTCTTTGTTGTTGGAAGGTGGAAGGACTGCTCATTCAAGGTTTGCCATACCTCTTACACCTGATAGCAGTTCAGTGTGCAGGATAAAGCCGAAGTCTGATCTTGCTGATCTGATAAAGAAAGCTTCTCTTATTATATGGGATGAGGCACCTATGATGAGCAAGTGGTGTTTTGAATCTCTAGATAAGAGTTTTTGTGATATCATTGGTAATAAAGATAGCAAAGTATTTGGTGGAAAGGTTGTTGTCTTTGGAGGTGATTTTAGACAAGTTCTACCTGTTATCGCTGGTGCAGGCAGGGCTGAGATTGTGATGGCAGCTCTTAATGCGTCTTATCTTTGGGATCACTGTAAGGTTCTAAAGCTTACTAAGAACATGAGGCTACTTAAGAAGGATTTGAGTGTAGAAGAAGCAAAAGACATCAAAGAATTCAGTGATTGGCTTCTAGCTGTTGGTGATGGTAGAATTGCGGAACCTAATGATGGTGAGGCTCTAATTGATATACCTGAAGAACTTCTGATTACCGAAGCAAAAGATCCAATTGAATCCATTACTCGTGAGATATATGGAGATCCAGCTATGTTAAAAGGTACTGAAGATCCAGTATTTTTTCAAAAGAGAGCAATTCTGGCGCCAACCAATGATGATGTACACACAATCAACCAATATATGTTAGACAAGTTGGAGGGTTAGTCATAGCTTACTAGCTATGTGAAATTATTTCCTTCAAGTCTTTCTTACAGCTAAAAGGTTTTTTTTATTTTTTCAACAGGTGATGAGCAAGTTTTTTACAGTGCTGATAGTATTGATCCTGAAGATTCCGATTCACTTAAAAATCCTGTTATCACACCAGATTTCTTAAACAGTATCAGGCTACCAGGTTTGCCACACCATGCTTTGCGTCTGAAGATTGGTGCTCCAATAATGTTACTCAGGAATATTGATCCTAAAGGTGGTCTATGCAACGGTACTCGGCTTCAGGTAACTCAGATGACCCCACGTGTTCTTCAAGCAAGAGTTATAACCGGAGACAGAATTCGTGATATTGTTTTGATTTCATTAATCAATATTACACCATCCGATACAAAGCTACCTTTTCGGATGCGTAGAAGACAGTTCCCAGTATCACTAGCATTTGCCATGACTATCAACAAGAGTCAGGGACAATCACTAGAGAGGGTTGGACTCTATCTGCCTAAGCCAGTGTTTTCTCATGGGCAACTATATGTTGCTTTATCTAGGGTTACCTCAAAGACAGGTTTGAAAATTCTGATTCTAGACAAAGAAGGGAAGATTCAAAAGCAAACAACTAATGTTGTTTTCAAAGAAGTTTTTCAGAATATTGACTCATAATGCTTCTTGCATTATTTGTCAAACAATCTTATCAAAGAAGGTATGTTTAGTTTACCATTTTATTTTATAATATAATTGCTTTATGGTAAGCAAAACCCCCAGTCAATCAATCATATATTTGACTAACAATCTACTTACCTTTTCACAGATTCAATGTCTCATGGTTCAAAAGAAAGTAACAACCAATCAATCGACTTTCAATTCCAGTTATTGTGCTAACTATATTTGACTTCTTTAAACACTCTTACTTTCGTCATATTTGGTTATGTCTTTCTTTTTATGTATTGAATAAAGTACAATCAATCAAGCAGATGCACAATCATTTAGTTTTCTCATTTTTACTCAATTAATCTTAGCTTAACATCAATGAAAATGTTGTAGATGTTTATAAACTACATTTCAGTGAGAAGAAAGTGTAAACTAACCTTGCATAGATGCGGATGTAGATTTTATTCTCCTTGGTTTCAGGTTTTTGTCCTGATGTCTTCTGATGGTAGAAGCTTCCTATTCAATATACAGCAAGGGTTAGATACTTCAAAATAATCATCATAAAGTCCTTTATGCCGCCCAAAATCACTAACTGTACTCTTACCTTCTCTTCATTTTTTGATCTGCTTATGCTAAGTTGAGGAGTTTCTAACTTTCAATTAGTCGGATTCTATGTTAATTCCTAGACAAACACACATTAATCGATTAGCTAATCAGTACAGTTGCTATGTCATTAAAAGTTTAGCTGTGCTCAGAACACTGAAAATCATTTGAGTTACAAACTATTGAATATACTTTTGTCAGAATAAAAATTGAACTTACAGTTTCAACTCGCTTGAATAAGAGGTCCCAGAAGCAAGTTCCGATAACCCTCGATTCCAATTGCTGCGGAATCTTATCCAAGCTGTTATCAGTAGCATCAACAATCCTCTACGCATTTTCCGAAATTGACAAAATGGGTCAGTTTAAGACTGTCAGTTAGAAAAGGAGCCAAAATAAAGATACTAAATTGTAGCAGACAGATATCGAGTGAGAAAGATACCGGAGAAGCGCCGTTCGAAGCCATGTTAATTGGGATCGACGATTAAGGAAAGATCTATGGTCGATTAAAGGTGAATAATCGCTGATTGACCAAACGAGAGAAGAAGTGGTTTTAAGGTTTTGTTTGGTTTAGGTTTTGAGCTGAAGAAGACGAGATTAAAGAAGAAGATGAAGAAAATGGAGAAGAAGATGAAGAAAATGGAGAAGAAGAAGTTAGGTTGATTGTCTTTCGCGGAATTGAAAATGACCCGTCTTCACTCGATTACGTTTTCTCTGAGGATTAAAGGAAAAATCTATGGTCGATTAAAGGTCAATAATCGCTGATTGATTGATCGAGAGAAGAAGTGGTGTTAAGGTTTTGTTTGGTTTAGGTTTTGAGCTGAAGAAGACGAGATTAAAGAAGAAGATGAAGAAAATGGAGAAGAAGATGAAGAAAATGGAGAAGAAGAAGTTAGGTTGATTGTGTTTCGCGGAATTGAAAATGACCCGTCTTCACTGTACCAACGAGATCAAATCTGTGTTAACCGGTCGGTACGTTACCGGTTCAGATCAACTAATCCGACCGGTTCTTTTGCATTTTTTTTTTTTGCCCAGTAACATTAAAGGACTTTGTTGTCTACAGCCCAGCATGTATGAGAGGTTACCTTATTTTGTATTAACATGTTAATTATGTTATTAAGTTCAATATATATCATGCAAACTAATTAATTAAAACATATTATTATCTCAAACAATAAGTTTTTGCATATGAAAAAAACTATTCACAGCCATATTTACATGATCAAAAATTAATTTTTCCTTAATAAAATCAAACTATCGTGCAATTTATATTGATTAAAATTATTTAAATCCTTCACATCTAAATAAATCATATAATACAAGATATCTAAAATCTGAGAATTATATTACGAATGCAAACAGATTGACGATTAATATAAAAGGAAATAATTTTTCTGTAATCATTTATATGTTAAATGTCAATCTGTTTGCATTCATAATATAATTCTCAGATTTTAGATATAAATGATTAGACGATTAATATAAAAGGAAATAATTTCTCTGTAACACATATGACTCGATTAAAACATGTTATACACAAATAATATCGATAACTTATAACACAATCCCAACTATAATACATAAATATATATATCACCACCAAAAAAAATCAAAATAAAACAAAACCAATTATTATTGTATTATTAAATAACAAATAATAAAAATATTCAACCTGCGGTGTACCGCGGGTAACAATCTAGTAAAATATTATAGCGGAGTCTAAAGAAGAGTTCATCCAATTATTTAACTCTTTAGTGTTATCATTAGCAAAGCAAAGAAATGCCTAAACGACATGTTCAACCGCGTTTCACTCGCAAGGCTGAGTCAAAGACACCATCCCAGCCTCTTGTAGCCCGTCGCTCTGCAAACTATCAACCGTCTCTTTGGGAGCACGAGTATCTCCTCTCGCTCGGTAATACATATGTGGTACGTATAAAAATCTACATGACGTCGTGTTATTACTATTCAGGAAGTTAGATAGTGATAATTATATTATGTTTATATCATGCAGAAAGAGGCCGACAACATCGAGAGAGTTATGTTATTGAAGCAGGAAGTGAGTAAAATGCTCAATGAAACTGAGGGTTTACTCGAACAGCTAGAGCTCGTTGACACTTTACAGAGGCTTGGAGTTTCTTACCATTTTGAACGTGAAATCAAGAAGACTCTAACGAATGTGCATGTAAAACATGTGAGAGCACACCAAAAACGGATAGATCGCTGGGAAGACTTATACGCGACCGCCCTTGAGTTCCGACTCCTACGGCAACATGGTTTTAGTATCGCAGAAGGTTGAAAGCAAACAAAAAAACGATTATTCACATAGAATCCAAATTTTCAATTTTCAATTTTCAATTTTTAGTTCGAAGTTTCGAAAATGAATTATATAATGTTGGTTTTCAACCGGGCCTTGTGGCCTAGTGGTAAAGGGGTCACAACTGTGACTTCCGCCACCAGGGTTCGAGGCATGGCCACTGGCAGGTTTACATAGGGGAATTGCCAGCCTCGTGGGATTAGTCCTTGGGCCTAAAAAGCTTTTGGGAGACCCGCGGTTATTCAAAAAAAAAAAAAAAAAAATGTTGGTTTTCAGTTCTGACTCTATATTCTAGTTTTGAACTTTAAGAAAAGAAAAAAAAAATTATAATAAACTAATTACAGCTGTTAATATTGCAATCTTGCAGATGTTTTAGACAGAAATATTGGAGATGATTTGGATGATACAGACATCAAGGGTATTCTTTCACTGTACGAAGCTTCATATCTCTCGACCAGAATCGATACTAAATTGAAAGAGACCATATGCTATACAACAAAACGACTTAGAAAATTTGTGGAGGTTAATAAGTCTGAGAACAAATATTACACTCTTCGAAGGATGGTGATCCATGCCTTAGAGATGCCGTACCACCGGAGAGTGGGAAGATTAGAAGCAAGGTGGTACATAGACGTGTACGGAGAGAGACACGACTTGAACCCTATCTTGCTTGAATTCGCGAAACTTGATTTCAATTTCGTACAAGCTATCCATCAAGACGAGCTCAAATCTCTCTCTAGGTAAGTTAGGAATTAAGTAACTCAAGATTCGTGGACTTTGAGTTATCATACATGAAATCTGAAAATCATTAATATATAAAGAACATGTTCGTCATATGTTCTAAGAGTACTTTAGTAAACATATACATGTATAACCGATTCAGAATTTGAATTCCAACTAAAAATGAATGAGCAAAAAAAACCATCATCTCAAGATAGACGTGTTAAAAATCTCACAATAGAAATGAAAAGAGACGTGTTAAACTCTAATAATCTCTACTAATTGTTTTTAGTTGGAATTTCATGATTTTTCATAATTTATATGTTAAAACTGTGACTTGACTTTCAAGAATATTCGTTATATCTTAGAATTTTCAAAGATAATAATAAAGTGTAATTCTATATAGCTCATCTTTTCTATGTGTGAAGCAGTTGGTGGAGCAAGACGGGATTAACAAAACACCTCGATTTCGTTAGAGATCGAATAACGGAGAGTTATTTCTCGAGTGTTGGAGTAATCTATGAGCCGGAGTTTGCATATCACCGACAAATGCTTACAAAAGTTTTCATGCTTATAACAACTATCGACGATATATACGATATTTATGGGACATTGGAGGAGCTTCAACTATTCACAACCATAGTTGAAAAGTAACTAACAATACCATGGAAAATAATATCAAACTATTTCGTTCTATATATATTTGCTTTTAATCATCAGTGAATCGATATATCATGCAGATGGGATGTGAATCGTCTTGAAGAACTTCCCAAGTACATGAAGTTATGTTTTCTCTGCCTCGTCAACGAAATCAATCAGATTGGATATTTTGTTCTCAGAGATAAAGGGTTTAATGTGATTCCTTACCTCAAAAAAATCCGTACGTATTCTCAGCATTTTATCTATGTAATGTAATTAGCGTGTATTGGTGTTGGTCCGTTCACAATTTTGTGGTTTATATAAGAGTATAAAAATAAATAATAGACACTATAATTTGTGTGATATGTTGAAGTTAGCTATAAGTTCTCGTAGGATGCAGCAATGAATTATCTACCGAATAGTCTTTTGTTAAGTTTCAAAGTTTTCTAACAATTTTATAGAAAATAAATGAATTTCGTTTTCCTTTCTCATATTTTTGTCACCAAGTATTTTTTTTTATCAATATATGAATATTTATATGATTTTTTCTCTACATCTCTTTATAAATGATTTTTGTCTTTTTAGTGGGCAGATATGTGTACAACGTTTTTGAAAGAGGCAATGTGGTACAAAAGTGGTTACAAACCTAACTTCGAAGAATACATGCAAAATGGTTGGATCTCAAGTTCAGTCCCTACAATACTTCTACACTTGTTCTGTCTCTTCTCCGACCAAGCCTTAGACATTCTTGTCTCCTACAATCACTCTGTAGTTCGAAGCTCCGCCACCATCCTCCGTCTCGCTAACGATCTCGCCACTTCTTCGGTCAGTCATGGTTTCACAACGTACAATATATAATTTTTTGACAGATCATAAGCGATTAGATTGTAAACAAACTTTTTTGGGGACTCAGACAAATTATATGTTTGAAATTTGTGTTCAAAGCGTCCTAAATAGAGTTGTTTTAACAGGAGGAATTAGCGAGAGGCGACACTATGAAATCCGTACAATGTCACATGCAGGAAACGGGAGCTTCGGAGGCAGAGTCACGCGCGTATAGACATTCAAGGAACGATTGGTGTGGCTTGGGATGACTTAAACTTGGAGAAAAGGAGTTGTAACTTGCATCAAGGTTTCGTAGGAGCTGCGGTTAATCTTGGACGTGTGGCTCAGTGTGTTTATCAGTACGGTGATGGCCATGGCTGTCCTGACAAGGCTAAGACCGTCAATCATGTCCGGTCCTTGCTCGTCCACCCTGTTCCACTCAATTAATTAATGTCATTTCTAATAATAAGTCTTAAATCACACAAGTATTGGATTAGTTCAAAGAGTTGAGAGATGCATATGTATTATCTCCTCAGATTATAAAAGAGAAAATTTGTAAGGTAGACACTTTTTCCAATAATAATTTGTAAATTAGGTACTTTTTTAAAAAATTAGAAAAGTAGATATTTTTCTCTTTCCTCTCTAATACACCTTTCTCTCTAATAGAGATATTAGTAAATGACATATTTATCCTTTTTTGTTTTTATGTACTCACATAATGACATAATTGACTTAGTCAAAAACTTTTATTTTTCTCTTTCTTCTATTTCACTTAAATAATTTCACTTTGTTGATAAAAATTCTTCATAAAAAAAAATTACCACAATAACATATTAATCTTTAATTTTTTTTATGAATCTAAAAAGTCCAATTTTGCTATATTTTTTGGATACATAACAATTTTTATATTTAATCTCAACCCGACGGTGTACATGATAATGTAAAGATAGTGTACAAACGGTAGTGTACTATGATAATGTAAAAATTAATTTATGATACTCACATGATGTAAGAATTGATATACTGGATATGACATTGTACAAACTACAATCTATAATAGTGTACAACTATAAAATACGATGTATGGTGTACATGATATTAATGGTGTACATGATATTAATGGTGTACATGAAACAATGAGATAATAGATCTTTGAACTAATCCAATACTTTCACATATTTGTAGACAATACTTTTGTGGATGTCGGATTCACACACTCAAGTATTTTGTTAAGTAGGAAAGATTATTCTTGAGGGACAAAAATGAATATGTAAAAACTTATGAATTGATACGAAAATTGCTATAGTATTTCTCTCTTGAGAGGAAGCCCTCCTTTACATGGCCATTGGCCTCTATATTTATACCTAGATAAACGACATTAAAATGAGCAATTAAGTACAATTATTTCTTCTTAAATGTGTCCGTTTTGATTCTTTGGCTTTAATATTCAACGTTTGAATTTGAGTTGACTCTGATCTTCATGGGCCTCGCCTCTTTTGGCCCAAGTGTCCTTGAACCGACTTACCCGTGTCTTCCACACCGAACTCGTGTCACAGTGCAGTCACTTCGGATTCTCGAAATGGTGACAACCACTTCGACCGTCCCTCCAGCTCACGGGTCCAATGGGCTTCATCCTTTATGGGCCATTATCTTGATTACGTGGCAATCTTTGGTTGGTCTCGTACTTCTGGTGCGGGATCCGACACCAACAATTAGCCCCCCAAGTTCTTCGAAGTGCTATTCCAATTCGGAGGACTTTAAATGCTCAAGTGGCCAAAGATTGCGCTCGAGAATCTTTCTGATTTCCCGCCGAAAATCTCATCACTCCTTTAATTTCGGCACTAGCCATTTTTAACCGAGTGACATCTGTCATCATTATGACCGTATATTGATTAATTACTATTAAAACGGGAAAAACCTTCCCACTTCCCACACGACTTCCGAGGCGGTTTCATCATTAGCTTGAGGTAACTTCTTTTCACCATTACTCTCTTCTTTTACTTTTGTACTTTAATCAAAACCTCTCTCTTCGTTCCTTCACCAAAAACCTTTCTTCGCCGGATCTTGAATTTTTTCATTTTTATTCGATGACTTCTGATTCTGAAAGACCTGAATCTCCGTCTTACGACGAGAGGCGTTCTAGTAATGACGAATGCACTCGTCCTAACGACATCGCCGGTCCTCATTACAAATCCACCTGTACTCTTCAATCCCTTGAGCGATTGAAGGGGCTTTGTCAAATTCCCCATGGAATTATAGCGGAGGCGCAAATAGCCGATCCTACGGAATCCCCGGAGAACCACCGTGTTGGCTACTTTTGCGTTTATGAAATTTACTTTAAGGGCTGCGAATTGACCTTCCCCCTTCCCGAAGCCCTAGTTCGATTCTTGGCGGCTCTCGAGATCGCTTTACCTCAATTAACCCCCAATCTCCTCCGAACCATCCTCGGGATTATAACCGTTGCGGCGGAGGCCGACTACGTCATTGGAGTCCCCGAGCTGAATGAACTCCTAAGCGTAAGGAGTTCATCAAAGAAAACTGGGTACTTCTCAGCGTATCCAAATGCCAATAGAAACGTCATCTCGCACCTCCCGAACAAGGATAAGAACTGGCACCATCCTTGGTTTCTGATTAAGAAAACTCCCGCTTCGATTGGGAATCTTTCCGATGTACTCCCATCGAAGTGGTCTGCGAAACCTGGTAGAGACTAGGTCGTATATTCCTTTATTTGTTTATTATTATTTTTTACTGACCGAATTCGTTGTTTCATTTCGCAGCTTTCATCGCTTCAACTCTCCCGACCGAAGAATTTGTCAAGTTCTTCAAAACAATCCTTGAAGGGGAAACCCTTTGGAATTCTTTCACCCTCGACCGGATCGTCGAGACCAACCGGAAACTCAGGATGAGTCCTCCCAATCTACTTCATCGTCTTCCGCCTCCTCCCTCAACTCAGGGAATGTCAGCTCGGGCCCTCGCTGCCCAGCGTAAGAAGCTCTCCAAGCCGATAGCAGAGGCTTGTGATGAAAACAAGGCGTTCCTTGCGACCGCCATTGACAAAAAAGATTACAGCAGGACCCTGCTGGTCGATGACAACAGCTCCGAGGGAGCCAGATCCGTTGCTGCTTATAGGTTAACACCTCGCCGCGAGCGCCGCGACGAGCGTTCTCCTCGGAGAGAGCGGTCTCCTCGTCGTGATTCTCCTCGTCCTCCCCGAGACGATTTCAGCAACGAACCACTTAAAAATTTGGTTCGTAAGAAGAGGGACAAGTCGTCCCGTGATGACTCGTCTCCGCGAAGGGAGAAATCAAGGGCCCGGACTGACCGTTCACCTCGATCCTCCCCTCCTACTGAACCAATGGGTCCTCCCCGACCTGTTGACATGTCTTCTTCTTCCCAGCCCATCAGCGAAAAGACTGCTCGGAGTGCATCCCCTAAAAGTGGAGATTCTGAATCTCGAGATGCTTCCTCGAGACTGAAGCCTGCTCTTGTCCCTCAAGTCAAATCGCTTTCAGGTTTGGTGATTTGCACATGCTTAAACTTTTTGTCTTTATTAAAATTCCAATTTTTACAATTCTTCCTTCTTCGCAGCTATGGAGACAGAAGGAAGCGTCTTCCGATGCTTCAAGACCCGTTCGGGTTCGGTCTTGCCAGATTTCAACAAATGGCGCCCTGCAATTCGTGAACGCTATTTGCTTCACGCTTATCATTCATCTCGGGTTAGTTCCGTTTTCTTCCTTTCTTTTTTTTTTGTTTTTAATGTATTGCCATTCTGCGAACTGACTCGCCATCCCGGGTTCATGTATGATACCAGGCTCATAGCGAACTTAACGACATGATCGAACATTACGAAGGGTTGGTCATTGGACGGGAGAAGGAGATTGATATGTGGAAGAAGAAATTCTCAGCTCTTGAGGCTGAACTCAATTCTTCTGCTGGCTCCAAGCACGATCTGGAGGATAAGGTCGACAGGTTAACATCCGAGCTGGCGCAGGTAAAAGGGGAGCTGCAAGACTACTACGACCGGAATTACAAACTCCAGGACGAACTTTCTGGTGTTCAGGGTAGACTTCATGAATCCGAATCAACCGCCGACACTCTGAACAACCAACTTATCGAGCTTTACGCGAAATACAAGGCGCTAGCCAAGTTGCGTGATTCTGAGTTGGCAAGGTCGGCATCGAAGGCCAGAAAGGAGGTTAAGGGACGCGGGATGGAGTTGATCCAAGGGGCCATTCGCTTCATGCAAACTGAGAAGGCTAGGTCGGACTTAGAGTCAGACATCAAAGAGCATGAAAGCAACCTGATTCTGCTGGATCAAATCCATGAAGCAGATTTCTCTGAGGAGCAAGAGAGGACTGAGCTGTCAACTAATCTTTCTGAAAAACGGAGTCGCTTGGCAGCTCTTCCCACTTCGACCTTCAACCCGCTTGACTTCGAGGAATTCTTTACTGAATCACCTCCTATAAGTGAATCGGGTTTAGACTGGGCAGGTAACGCTTGTCTCCTGAGGCTTACCTTTTCTTACCTTGTACCTTTGATTGACTGGAATTATTTTTTCCAGGTTCCAGCGAGACGGAAGGCATTGTCCCGCCCGCAGCTCCTGTGGTACCGGAGGTCACTCCGGAGGTTGGTTGTACCGCGGAGGGTGGTCAGGGAGCTTCATCTGATCAAGCACCAGTCAAGGAGGTGAATGAAACTCTGGTTGCTGAGCCGGAGTCCGAGGTGGAGATCACTCCGTAGTGGCTGTGTCCACTTTAAATTGGGGATTGTCCCTTTAATTTTAAGACTTAATTCCAAACTTATTTTTGGCCTAAGGAGGCTTTATTGTTTTTGGCCTAAGGAGGCTTTATTATTTTTTCAAGATATTTGCCTGATGAGGCTTTTAAACCTTTCTAGGTTGTGACCCAAGGGGGTTTGGTTAAAATTATATGCGGGTTTGCAAAGTCCGCTTTTTAACCTTTTGTGGCCTTGTGGCAATGCTTTCGAGATTTTTAGGCTGATCAGACCTTTCTCTTTAGTATGCGAGAACTGAGCTCGGCTTAAAGCGAGTTCCCCACTTCGGGTTTAGTCAACTCGATAAACTTACTGGGCTTGGGCCTTAGAAACTTTTGTAGTAAATGCGACGGTTGCCCTTTCCCTTCTTATAAGTAAGGAAAACGGCTCGTCTTTAATGCAAAAAGTGCTTTTTTTTCTCGATTTCCAAAAATGGTTTAAACCACTCGGACACACTACCATTATTAGGTTTATGGTTCCAAGACAAACCCTAAATCTTTATAAATAAAGGCTTACATACTTCTAAGCTTTATTTAAGCATGGCTTTAGAATCTTACTTGAGAAATACTTTAAGAATGGAAAACGAAGGAGTAGCCCCCATCAATCCCGGCAGCCCACTTTTCTTGTCCGGCGACGGATTTGAACCGGCCGGCGTTCTCTTTCCTCACGCCGTCTTTCACTTCCCTTCAAAGGAGAAGAAAGAGGCTTGCGACTTCATCGACAAGGTAAATATTTAAAGTTTTTGACTCAAAAACTTTTTGCTTCATTTTATTCACTCATCTTTATGCTAGGTCGCCGACAAGCACCGTCGCTTATGTGAAGAGAGGCAGCGGCTGGGCCTCAAAAGGCAAACACTCGAGGCTCGCATTGCTCGGGTGGAGAGGAAGATACGGGCTTTGGAGAGTGATCCCTTTCAATGGGAGTGGCGGAACTTCGATTCCGTTGCTGAGATCCCGAAGATGCTTCGGATGTATCTCCGTGCTAGAGGAGTCCCGGGTCCCGTGAACGCCCCAGTCTTCGCCGTTCCATCCGATAGTGAAGAGGAAGAGGACTTGGAGGAGGAGGCCAGCAACTGCCGGAAACGCATTCGGGATCGTTCCGAAGTGGATGCCAAAAACAAGGCGTCCACTTTGAAGACTAAACCGGCGATGAAGGAGCCTGTTCCTGAGCCTCTCCCATAAATGTTCTTTACTTTCTTCACTTCTTCTCTTTTTTTTTTTTTTTTAAAACTCGTAATGGGCTTCGGCCCCTTTTAATTTTATGGAAATATTTGCTACTTTCCTTTCTTTCCAAATATTCTTGGAGATGCGTCTTTTAATGCAGGATCCATTCGAGGGCATAAATCTCTCCGCGAATCATTCCATTCTTTGGATAGAATCCGCAGCTTGTTAGGGATATGACTTTTTCTATAAATTGTTGTCTCAATTTCCCTTTACTCCTCACCATTCTTTTCATTTTAGTAGGTATGGAGTTCAATCTTCGCTGTTCAGAATCTATGCCCGACTTCACCAGAATCGGAATGATAAACGAAGATGTTCCAAATGAGCCAAGCAGGCAGCCTCCTCCACTTCGCGGCTTCTCGAGATCTCAGATCCGAGCCCCATGTGCTTTGATCAGGGATCTCTCAATCAGAGACCAGGGAACAGCGACGGCGTTCATAGAGGCACTTGAGCTTCAACACCGGAAGCTTATGTCGGAAAAGAGGAGACTTCGGAAGAGGATCAACCGGATGCAACGTAGGCTTACTACGGTGTCAAGAGATCTTCACATCCTTGAATCTCACCCCGGAGAGTGGATTGAACTTGGAATTTCAGACTTTGCTCGAATTCCGGACTGCATGATGCCAATCCTCGATCTTGCTGGTCAAGGAGTTGAAGTGTTCTGCTCGTCAACAAGGTTTTCATAATCCAAAGTGTACGATGAGGGACATTCCGTCTTCTAAAATAACGCTTTATTTCCAATTCCTTGTATGTTCGCTTAGCCGAACCTTTCTCCTTTAATAAAGAAACAAATTTTTATTAATAGCTGAACTCGTTTTCGAGCTGCCTACGTACCCATCTCGGGATCAAGCCACACCGTAGTTCATGTACATAAACAATGCCTGTAGCTTTTAAACATAAAACTTCTTTAAGTTGATCACATTCCAAGGTCGCTTGACTGGATTGTCTTCTAGGTCTTTTAACCTATAAACGCCGTTTCGAACCACCTCGGTAATAATGTAAGGTCCCTCCCAATTAATACCGAGTTTTCCAGCACCTTCTTCTTTTTTGTTGTCAAAGGCGCGTCTTAATACGTAATCTCCCACGAAGAATGGCCTACTTTTAACCTTTGAATTGTAATACCGTTCTGCTGCCTGTTGGTAATTCTGGATCCGAATTAGAGCTTGATCACGCCTTTCATTTATGGTGTCTAGAGAATCTTTAAGCATTGCTGAATTTTCTTCCTCATTTAACGGTGCTTCTGTTCGACGAAGTCTGGGCACATTGAGTTCAGCTGGTACTACCGCTTCCATGCCATAAACCAAAGAGAATGGAGTCTCTCCTGTAGGTCGCCTAGGGGTTGTACGATAAGCCCACAGGACGGGTTGGAGTTCTTCATACCATCCTCCCTTTAGATGACTTAAGCGTTTCTTGAGATTGCTTAATATCGTCTTGTTCGCGGCTTCGGCTTGACCGTTTCCTTGCGGATATCGTGGAGTAGAATAACTAACTTTGATTCCCCAGTCCGCACAAAAGGCATCAAACTCGTGTGAAATGAATTGCGGTCCATTATCAGTGACTATTTCGTATGGAACTCCATGTCGACATATAATGTTTTTCCAAATAAAGGTCTGCACCGCCGAATCCTTGATACCGACATACGCCTCAGCTTCAATCCATTTTGAAAAGTAATCCGTAAGGACTAAAAGGTACTATACACCTCGAGTTGATTTGTGCAATGGCCCAATGATGTCCATTGACCACCTCATAAACGGGTATGGGGCGGAAATGGAGGAGAATAATTCCGACGGTTGATGGATCAATGGTGCATGGAGTTGGCAACGCTTGCATCTTTGGGCGAACTTAACACAATCTGTGATCATAGTGGGCCAAAAATACCCCATTCTTTTAACTTTAAAAGCCATAGCTCTTCCTGATGAATGACTCCCACATAATCCTTCATGCACTTCGCTCATTACGATTTCGACTTCGGGCCCAAAAATGCATAATAGGTAAGGGTCACTGACACCTCGTCTATATAACGCATCCTTCGACAGACAAAATTTCGCGCTAACGACTTTCATTTTCCTGGCCTGCCATTTATTCTTTGGGAGCTCACCTGTCATGATGTAGTGCTTTATTGGCTCTCTCCAGTCAGCCCCCCAGTCTTTAGCCGGAATTTGGTCAATTTTGTGAAATATTCGTGGCTCTGTTCGGGATGCTCGTTTGGTTCAAGAATATCCTCCTCGATTAATGGCTCGGTTTCTGACATTGTTTCTGGAACTACTTCTTCAGCTAAGACGACGGGTTCCTTGTTAGATGTATTTGGTCCCTTTGATTTCCTGCGTTTGCTGGGTGGCGGTTCGATCTCTGGTTCGCCACGGTCGCGTGCCGCTGCTCGAGACCTTGTAACGACGAGGGTTTCCTTGCTGTCTTGAATGCTTCGCTCCGAGATGCATTCTACTGGAATAACTCTCTTTAACTCAGGATCTGATGTTGACGCCAATGCGGCAAGTGCATCTGCAGTTGTATTCTCTCCCCGAGGTATACGGATTAATTCAAATTTCGAGAAATTTTTAGATAGATCCTTCACCACTTCGAGGTATGCTTCCATTCTTGAATCTTTGGCCTCATAGTCTCCATTAAATTGGTTAACTACTAATTGCGAATCGCAATAAGCCAATATTTCCTTAGCTCCAACTCCTTGTGCTAGTCGAAGTCCGGCAATAAGGGCTTCGTATTCTGCCTCGTTGTTGGAGGCATTGAATAACAATCGGAATGATTGTTCTAGAATTTCTGATGTTGGAGATTCCAACTTGATTCCCACTCCGGATCCTTGTTTTGTTGAAGACCCGTCTACGTGTAATTTCCAAGTTTGGTTCTCCGGTTGCTCTATCGTTCCAGGTATTGGTAGTTCGGTCAGGAAGTCTGCTAAGACCTGAGCCTTCATACTGATCCGGCTTTTGAATTCTATGTCGTACTCGCTTAATTCCACCGCCCATTTCGCCAAACGTCCGGACTGACTTGGACTATGAAGTATTGTTCGGAGTGGTTGGTTAGTTAATACTTCAACCGGATGGGATTGAAAATATGGACGCAGCTTCCGAGCCGAAGTTACCACCGCGAGTGCGAGTTTTTCCATCATTGTGTATCTGGTTTCCGGATCCGTCATCGACTTGCTCACGTAGTAAATTGGTTTTTGCTCCCCACGGTCTTCCCGAACCAAGACTCCACTAACCGCGTGGTTTGAAACTGATACGTACAAGTAAAGTTTTTCATCCATTTCCGGTTTGGACAGTATAGGCGGAGTGGTTAAGTATGTCTTAAGCTGCCCAAAAGCTTCTTCACACTTCTCATCCCAAAGGAATCCTTTGTTCCCTTTTAAAATTTGGTAGAAAGGCAACGACTTATCTGTTGATCTCGAGATAAAACGATTCAAAGCCGCAATCCGCCCAGTCAACCGTTGTACTTCTTTGAAGTTTCTTGGAGATGGCATGTTTAGAAAGGCGTTAATTTGATTTGGATTGGCTTCAATCCCTCTTTCTGTCACGATATAACCAAGAAATTCTCCGGATGGGACTCCAAATGTGCACTTCGCCGGGTTCAGCTTCATTTGATATTTATTGAGAATATCAAAACATTCCTCCAAATGTTTAACATGATCTTCTTTCTTCAATGATTTAACCAACATATCATCTATGTAGACTTCCATAGTCTTCCCGAGGTGATTGTGAAACATTTTGTTCACCAATCGTTGGTAAGTTGCTCCTGCATTTTTCAAACCAAAAGGCATTACCTTGTAACAGTAGATACCTCTATCTGTGATAAATGACGTCTTTTCTTGATCATCGGGGTTCATCATTATCTGATTATAACCCGAGAAGGCGTCCATGAACGTTAACAGCTCATTTCCAGCGGTGGACTCTACAAGTCGATCTATATGCGGGAGCGGGAAACTATCTTTAGGACATGCTTTATTCAGGTCTATAAAATCGATGCAAACCCTATCTTTCCCGTTCTTTTTCTTGACAACGACAGTGTTTGCTATCCACTCCGGATATTGCACTTCTCTTATGGACCCTATCTTCAAAAGTTTATCCACTTCGTCGTTTACTATTTTTGCCCGCTCCCCTCCAAGCTTTCTTCTTTTTTGTTTTACCGGTTTGAAGCTTGGATCCACGTTTAGTTCATGACAAATTATACTCGGATTTATGCCAGGCATGTCCGCTGCTGACCATGCAAATGATGCTTTGTTTTTCCTTAAGAGTTCGATCAAAGCTTCTTTTATTTGGCCAGTCAACGTTGCTCCAATTCGAATTTTCCGATCTGGTTTGTCTTCTTCCAATACCACTTCTACTACCACATCCTCTTTTTCCTGCCCACTAGGAAATTTTTGCCTTAGTCCTTCTTTTGCGGGCTTTGTTAATTGCTATTGGATCTTCAAACGGTGGCTAGCTAAGTAACACGTCCGAGAAGCTTCTTGATCTCCCTGAATTGTTTCCACCCCATTTGATGTTGGAAATTTGATACATTGATGGTATGTAGAGGGAACTGCTTTCATTCGATAAATCCAGGGAGTTCCAAGGATGATGTTGTAAGCTGCGGGCTTATCGAAGACAACGAAGTCCACGATCTTCGATACTTTCTTGGCAAGGACCGGTAGCTTGATTGTTCCGAGAGACATGGCTGACTCGCTTGTGAACGCAACTAACGGAGATGGGGGTCCTACTATGTCTCCTCGGCTGATTCCCATTTTTTCTAGAGTACTTAAAAAGATCAAGTCGACCGAACTGCCTGTATCTATAAGGATCCTTGATACTTCGAAGTTTGCGACATCAAGAGTAATGACTAGAGCATCGTCATGCGGCCTTTCGAGATGCCGCGTTTCTTCTTCGTTAAATGATATTGAAGCACCTTGAAAATCAATTTCTTCGCTCAAGCTTGCTTTGAGTAAGACATTTCGTCTATGTTTTTTAATGGAGCTTATTGAATCTCCGCAAAATCTGGAACCTCCTAGAATCACATTGATCTTACCCTTCGAACTCCTTGGTTCTTCCTCCTTGGATAACCTCGGTCTTTTGGAATCTTGATCTTTAGAGTTTTCCTTTGCTTCGTGGTATTCCTTCACAAAATCTTTTATATCGAATTTAGAAAGATCGCCACTAGCCCAAAGCTCTGCGAGGTGCTTTTTAAGAACGCTGCAATCCTTGGTTAAATGTCCGGTTACTTTATGAATGTCGCAATATAGACTTTCATCACGGACCCAAGTGTTTGATCTTCCTTTCCCTTGGAATTGCTTCCCGACGGTATTGTTGAAGGGTTGCGACCCAAACCTCTTTGGTCCTTTGCTCTCCCTAGGCTCGAACTTTCTGGCAGGGACGGTGATTGCTGGCTTTTCTTGCTTATTTCTTTTGGCAAAACTTTCTTTTTCGTCCTCTACCTCCATCCAATTGTTCGCGCGAAAGAGTGCATCCTGAATTGTGTCTGGTTTATGAAGTATTATGTCTTCTTTAAACCTTGAATCATGTCGCAATCCTTTTCGTAGGGCAGATAAAGCTGATTGCTGTGAGATTCTTGGGAGCTTTGACAGCACTCCTTTGAATTTGGTGATGAAAACTCGAAGTGACTCATTAGATCCTTGCGTTAAGTTCCAAAGATCGGCATCCGAAACGCTTTTATCCATAAGGATAGAGTATTGCTTTAAGAACACGGCTGATAGTTCGTCGAAATTGCTGATC
Organism: Arabidopsis lyrata subsp. lyrata; assembly: GCF_000004255.2. Taxonomy (NCBI): domain Eukaryota; kingdom Viridiplantae; phylum Streptophyta; class Magnoliopsida; order Brassicales; family Brassicaceae; genus Arabidopsis; species Arabidopsis lyrata. Next base: position 11,858,621 of record NW_003302549.1, on the reverse strand, counting down.
GAACCCGGCTCTAATTGGGTGAACCACATTAGAGCTTGGCCACACAGATTCTCCGAAAAAAGCTTGCAGTAACCTGCATCCTCATCAGCTTCATCCAATTCGACTCTTCCAGCAGCGATCAGAAAAGCTGCGAGATAGCTTTTTGGATCCTCCAATCCGCTGTAAGGGTCCAACTTGAGCTTCCGGGAATCTTTGATCCTCAAACTTGCAATTCGCGGGATAAAAAGGGTTCGCCTAGCTTCTTCAATGACTCGATTGATGTCTGGCTCCGACCTTGTAGCCTGATGAAATTTTGATTTCATTTCTTTTAATTCCTGGCTAACCTTCCTCATGGTCTCGAACTGGTCGAGGTTCTCCTGCTCGTACTGAGCTGCAAGTTGTTCTTCATCCCCGAGCTGCGTCTCTTCTTCCGACGTCTGAGCTACATTATTAGTAGCACCGGGAGTTGTTTATCCGCTGGTTTCATTTCGTGCAGCGGAACTTGGCGAGTTGAATATCCCTCTTCGGATTCCCACCGGGTTTCCTGCACTTAAAGAGCGAACACGAGTTTGTATATTATTGACGTTTTGACTAAGAGATATCTGGGATGTTTGCAACGTATCGACGGCCTTTTCCACATCCGAGAACTTTTGTGATATGTCCGACATGGTTTGCTGCATAGCTTTGAGGGTTTCGGCCAATGATGTCTCAGCAGCGTCTCCTCCGGACATTGTTGCTTATCTCGGAAGTGTGATAAAGAAAAAATCTGACCACTCAAGAACTTAATTTCCCCACAGACGGCGCCAAAATGTGGATGTCGGATTCACACACTCAAGTATTTTGTTAAGTAGGAAAGATTATTCCTTAGGGACAAAAATGAATATGTAAAAACTTATGAATTGATACGAAAATTGCTATAGTATTTCTCTCTTGAGAGGAAGCCCTCCTTTACATGGCCATTGGCCTCTATATTTATACCTAGATAAACGACATTAAAATGAGCAATTAAGTACAATTATTTCTTCTTAAATGTGTCCGTTTTGATTCTTTGGCTTTAATATTCAACGTTTGAATTTGAGTTGACTCTGATCTTCATGGGCCTCGCCTCTTTTGGCCCAAGTGTCCTTGAACCGACTTACCCGTGTCTTCCACACCGAACTCGTGTCACAGTGCAGTCACTTCGGATTCTCGAAATGGTGACAACCACTTCGACCGTCCCTCCAGCTCACGGGTCCAATGGGCTTCATCCTTTATGGGCCATTATCTTGATTACGTGGCAATCTTTGGTTGGTCTCGTACTTCTGGTGCGGGATCCGACACCAACAACTTTCACAAACTACAATCACATAAACGATGAGATTGTCTACAACATCGTACACTTTCACATATTTTGTACACCACGTCTAGAATGAGAGAATCATTTTTGTCAAGTGTTAATGTAAAGAATGATAGTGTACGAGATTAGTGTACAAACAGGTGTACAAACATTAGTGTACAAACAGGTGTACAAACATTAGTGTAAATTACGTATGAATGTACAAACATTACTTCAATTGAATAGTGTACAAACGGGTGTACGAACATTAGTGTACATTATGTATGAATGTACAAACATTACTCCAATTGAATAGTGTACAAACGGGTGTACAAACATTAGTGTAAATTACGGGTGTACAAACATTAGTGTACAAACGGGTGTACAAACAATAGCGTACAAACGGGTGTACAAACAGTAGTATACAAAATGTTATTTATAATGTTGGTGATAGAAAAATATACAAATTAAAGAAAATAAAAAAAATAAATTTATCCATTATTCCTAAAAAATAGTATTTGATCTATTATTCCTAAAAATTTGGACCCACATCAAAAGTTATTTCTCACAACACAAAGGGTAGAATTGTATTTGACACTTGTTTTGTCATTTACTCTATTACACATATCTTCTATCTCACAAAAGCAAAAAAAAGTGTCTATTCCTCCTATTTCTAAAAAAACTACCTATTTCCCAAATAACTTTTAGAAAAGTGTCTACTTTACTAAAAACCCCATTATAAAATGCATGTGAACATTTGTTAGCTTTTCTCACGACCAAGAGCTTGTAAAATTAAGTTAGATGAATATTTTGTAAAATAATTTATAAGTAAATAAATATTCACTTGATCAAGGGATGCCTTCGGTGGACAACCATGTTTGCACAGTATATACCCATGTTCAAAAAATCGTTAGGCGCTAGTCGGGCGGTGAGGGTGGGCCTAGCGCTTAACAAGAAAATCTGAGATTAAACGGGGATTAATCGGGGACTAGTTTTAAGGCTATTTAATATTTTAAAAACATATTAATCCATTATAAATAAGAAATTTATATAATATTGTTTTAAAAATTGTATTAAACACATGAAAACAAGAATTTAAGGTTAAAGTTATGATTTTTATACAAATTATGAATATAAGTGAGACGTTTTGTATTTTAGATCCAAAAAAAAAAAATTAGGCTAGGCGCCGTCTAGGCGGTCTAGGCGGACAAAAATCGGATTACCGATTTTTTTTACCGATTTGGACAAAATCGTCGCGGTCTCCACCTGATTAGCGCCTAGGCGGTCGACTTTTAGAACATGGTTATATACTAGTGGTTATATAAGAAAAGAAAATTCCAATAGTTTTAACATTTAAGCTATGTGAGATAAATAAAGATAATTTGAAAAAGATGATTTGAAAAGACGAAAACTTATTTTGGAGGAGTAGACACAATTTGATCTGAAAATGGAGATGCAGTGTACTACATATTGTCCACAACAAAACTAATAACAGCTCAGCGTGTAAGGCCGACAAACAACGTCAAGAGCCCTTCAATCCCATGTGATAGCTAGATGCGGGTCGTGTCTTAGAAGGCACCACCAACCAAAGCCATTTTGTCGTCTCCGATCCGTAGCTTTCTAGGAAATGTCAATTCGGCATATGACAGAAGAATCTTCGTTTCACAATCTCAACAATACGTTACCTAATCTCGTATCAAATTATTATCTTTGTTATCACTATCGCACTAAACCAACAATTCTTTTTTTTTTTTTTTTTTCTTTTCCCGCTTTTCAATTCTGTTTCTTAACCAAGTGATGGATATATAATTCACAAAAAAAGAAAAGTCTTTTTTTTTTTTTTGGGTCAATTACAAAAAGAAAACTTAGTCATGGAAATATACAAATAAACAAATGGTTGCCATTGAATTACGCGAGAAGGGTTTTAGACTTTAGACTGATGTAGTAGTGCACACGTCAGCTTACACTAAAAACACGATTAGATCCGATTCTAATTATTCCTAAAATTAGAATATAGTAAAGGTTAATTATAGGCAACTTAAGCTAATAATACGGAGGGAAAATACATAGCATTAATTACCGTTACCATCTACTTAACCATAACCTCCATCCACATTTCTCCTCTCTGGATCGAGAAATCTCCGATCCATTCTTCTCCGTCAGCCAAAATCCCAACTTCACGAATCGCAAAGATCAAGGTACGTGTCCGTTTGTAGAATTAGGGTTTATTTTTTTCTTGCAGTTACTAGAATCTCAAATGGATTTTTCGTTTTTTTTGGATGATCAGGTATTGATCTATTGCGAAATTAGGGTTTGTGAATTTGAGTCGGAGATTAATAGCATAATTTGTGATGGAGTGCTCATCACGCATAGAAGAATTTTGATTTCGATCTCGATGAAATTAGGAATTGAGGGGTTTTATTTATAAGATGGTGAATATCAAAAGCCCTTTGCGGCTATTCATAGAGGATTCGATTAAGGAATTAATTAGGGGTTTCAGGAGACAAAGGATCAAATGGAGAAATGCGTTTCTTCTTGGTTCTATAATGACCACCATTGTTGTTCTGCTTCATACACCGACGTTTTCAGTCTTCTCTGATGAAGAAGAAACCGAGTCTTCTTCGCCTATTTATTTGAATGGTTCTCTGCATTTGAATATCCAAATTGTTAGTAGTGATGCAAAAGTTGAAAATCTCCATGCTCTTAGAACAAGAACACCTATAGTACAATTGAATGCTTCTGAGGCAAGTGGAACCGTTATTTTGAGGAAAAGGCGAAAAAGGAAGAAAAGAAAGAAGACGAAAGACGAACTGATTCTCCCTGATCCTCCACCAGCACAACCACGTGTTCTATCTTCCTCAGAGGTCAGGTTATATCAGACTTAAGAGGTTTTAAGTTTCTTTGTGTTTTCTCTAAACTCACTCAAATGGAATTGAGCAGAGACGTGCTCTTTCCTTGCCACCGAAGAAAGCTCTTACTTATGCAAAACTCGAGATTCAGCGTGCCCCGGAGATCATCAATGACACGGATCTGTTTGCTCCATTGTTTCGAAATCTCTCTGTTTTCAAAAGGTAAACAACTTCACAAGGACCAGAGTGCGTTTAAACCTAAGTAATTAACACATGTTTTTACGTTATTTCAGGAGCTATGAGCTTATGGAACTAATCCTGAAGGTTTACATATATCCTGACGGAGAGAAACCCATCTTCCACCAACCGCATTTGAACGGTATATATGCTTCAGAAGGTTGGTTTATGAAGCTAATGGAGTCAAACACACAGTTTGTCACAAAGAACCCTGAGAGGGCTCACTTGTTCTACATGCCATATAGTGTGAAGCAGCTTCAGACAAGTATCTTTGTCCCTGGATCACATAACATTAAACCTTTGTCGATTTTTCTTAGAGACTACGTCAACATGCTCTCCACCAAATACCCTTTCTGGAACCGCACTCACGGATCAGATCATTTCCTTGTCGCTTGCCATGATTGGGTATCGAAAATGTTTCTATGTTAATAAACAATTACTTCACTCTTTTTTATGTCATGATCTCTATTTCCAAAATCCTCCTTGTGCAGGGTCCTTACACAGTGAACGAGCACCCAGAGCTAAGAAGAAACACTATTAAAGCTCTCTGCAATGCAGACTTAGCAGACGGAATCTTCATCCCGGGGAAAGACGTTTCTCTCCCGGAAACATCCATAAGAAACGCCGGGAAACCACTCCGCAACATCGGAAACGGAAACAGAGTTTCTCAACGTCCCATCCTCGCTTTCTTCGCTGGAAACCTCCACGGTCGTGTCCGACCAAAGCTTCTAAAACACTGGAGAAACAAAGACGATGACATGAAAATATACGGTCCGCTTCCACACAACGTAGCTAGGAAAATGACTTACGTACAACACATGAAATCAAGCAAATACTGTCTTTGTCCAATGGGTTACGAAGTGAACAGTCCACGAATCGTTGAGGCTATATACTACGAGTGTGTCCCCGTAGTGATCGCTGATAACTTCATGTTACCGTTCAGCGATGTGCTGGATTGGTCAGCGTTCTCAGTGGTTGTGCCGGAGAAGGAGATTCCACGGCTGAAGGAGATACTGTTGGAGATTCCTATGAGGAGATATCTGAAGATGCAGAGTAACGTGAAGATGGTTCAGAGACATTTCTTGTGGAGCCCTAAACCTAGAAAGTACGATGTGTTTCATATGATACTTCACTCCATTTGGTTTAACCTTCTAAATCAGAACCAAACTTCTTTTGATGATCATAATCCCGATTCCTGACATCATCCTTAATTATGTCTGTAAATTATATGTAACCACTGAAAATATATATTAAAGAAAATATTTCCATTAACAAACGGGCTTATCGATTAACAGGCTCCTTTTTCATTAGACCCATATTGATATCAATGGGCTTTAATAGAATGGCCAAGATGATCATGAGCTGCTGAATGTACACAGAATACTCTTTCGTGTTTGTGTCATAAGCTCCGCTGATTCCATTGTGGGTTTACATGAATAGTAATTAAAAGAAGGTAACGGTAAGAGGTTACTTAAATTTTGTCGCTTTTATAGTTAGTAGTCATATACACATATTAGCGGTATATATATATATACCTTTTACCATAATGATAAAAAGTTAGCAGTCATCACATCATATATTTCTATTCTTTTTAACTTTCAAACTAATTCTTTAACAATGGTCTTTATAAGATACAAAGATATAAGGGATGTTATTCTTATAGAGAGATTTAAAGATTCGTAAAACCAAAAAAAAAAAAAAAAACTACAAACCTAAATATAAAAATTTATTGGTTATCCTATATAAGAGTATTCATGGAATTACATAATAATTTACATGAATAGTCTAATATTCTAAGAACAAAGACTAATGAAAGTACATCATGATTCATGCAAAACTATTTCGGCGACTGGACTGAAGTATTGTATATATTATAATGGCCCCATCAAATTTAAACAATAGGACAAATTCTAACGACCATAACATAGACTGACATACATACATTTACATATATATCTAACGTAACCTTTTGACATTTGACATCTACTTATTGGCTGAATTGTGTAGGTATCATGCAACTGAACCACGCAATACATTGTCGTTTTCTACTCATAACTTTATAATGTTTATTTATCCCCATATTTTGAAATCCTTCTACCCGACCCTATAAATATCTATAATAATATTTTTAAGTATATTTGTTAGCGAATAGATTAAATTGTTATCCGACAAATTTGGTATTCGTTCCGATAAGAAATTTTCTTCATAAATCTTACATCGGATAGTTCATATCTTTTTTGGATCGGGTCAAAACATATCCGAAATTATGAACTTGATATTCCATATTTAAAAATATAGATATTTCGAAAGATTTGATTTACAATTCTCCTATCATCTTTGTTTGAACATTTTTTAACTCCTTTGAATCATCATATAATACATAAAGTTAAAAAAATCTCAAACTTTTTCTCCATATATTAGGATTCGAAATTTTTAAAACGGATATATATTACCCAACTGATAAAAAAAAAAGTGTGTGTTCAACGTCCTGTATCGGCTAAAATGTTTAGATATTGATTCAGAATCATATTATAAATAAGATCTAAATGAATCAAAACCCGAATGAACAAGTAGCTCAACTTAATAAGCATCCAAATTTAAAAATATATACCCTTTCATTCGGTTTTTTAGTTTAACTACTTAATTTTATCGGAAATATTAAATTTTAAACTTTTAAAAATTGTTAAATAATATAATTCATATATTTAAAAACAATAAAAAAATTATAATATTATGAACATCTGAACATGTATAAAAAGTTACAATATATAACACGAGATGAGTTATATTGCTAGACGGAGTTATATAACGGGATGAGTTTCTAAGAAGTTTTAAATATTATAATTTAAATATTTAAAATCAATAAAAAGCTTATAATATTAAGAACATTTGAACATATATAAAAAGTTAAAATAATGAGACGGTTATATTGTAAAACATGGTTATATTGCGCAGGACATGGTTAATTGATGGGACGAGTTTGAATCAAAAAGAATTAAAACATCATTAACCCGTTGCTTCAATACGGGTTAAATCTTTATTTTATTACTTTTTTAACATTACTAATATTATACATATTGAATGATCTTGACCAAAGTAAAATTGTATAAAACAAAAATTGTCTTATGGTATATTATTACTTAGTAACAATTGTAAACTATAAAATGATACAATTTACAAAAAATTTATATATATTATATAATCACTATATTCTAAAAATCATTAATTTTGAAAATAAATCGTTCCGCGGTATACCACGGGTTAAAACCTAATTCATATTAGTAAAAGTAATAGACAGCGTCTAGATTTATAGATATATACAACATATAATATATAGTCCATACACAAATTATTCGAATGGGATGCTAGAATCCATAAAAGATGGAAACCAGATATAAAAGATGGAAACCATCCATAAAATAAGTATGTTGCCTATTAGAAATTATAAATCGTGTCAAGACGATACACATAGATATTCAAATCTTTTGTCCACAGATCTTTTGTTTATAGTCTCAAGTATAGTAAAGATAATTATAATTTGCTGTAAAAAAAACAATTGATATGATTACAATATATATAAAAGAAAAAAATCTTTACGAAAAATAAACTCCCTCAGTCCCTAACATTTTACAAATTTTTACTGAGAATATGAAAATTGTTTATTGACTACCAATTTTTTGTGATTGGCCGAATTTTGATTAAAATATTGATGAAAGAAAAAAACAAAAATAGATCATCGTGTATTTATGGTTGTGACTGGTTAAAATTTAGAAGAAAAGAGAAAAAAAAAAGCATAATATAGAAAAATTATTTAGCTTTTTAATATTATTTTTGGGATGAATTTGGAAGAAATTTTTTTTTTCCTTTGTTAATTTTTAGAAGAAATAAAAAAAAATAGTTCTTTTTTTTATTTTTCTTATGTAAGATGCTAACTGTCGTACCTTTGGAAATTTAGATAACCAGTTTTGGGAGACACGATATTACAAATAGTTTCACTTTTGTCCGTACAATGTTAGGCCGTATAGATCCATTGCCACTTGTCTACCGTATATATATGACACGTGACAGTGTAGATTCTCACTTGTCTAATCTTTAAGTTTTTTTTTCTTTTTTATCGGACCCCACCCTTTCTCCTCTCTTGTAAAAAGAACTACAGTAACTTGGAATTGTTTGACAAAAAATATGAAAACCTATATAAACCTTCTTTTTTTGTAAAAACTAGATGTCACAAATTAGTAAAAACAAAAATTAAGAACTTTGGTTAGGCTACAACAACTTAATCGACGAGTCAAATTTCATATATCTAATTAGGTAAAAGCATGTTAGCATAAAAATAAATAAAGAGTAAAGCTCCTTCGAACTAACAATGTAGTAAAAAGTCCAAAAACTTATACCTAATTGTCAAATTAAATCTAGGAGACCATTTAAAAAAAAAGATTTATTTCGTACTGAATTCAGTTTACAAAAGAAATCTACGAAATTCAATCAAACCACATCAAAATTTTTGTTGAGTTTAGTAGACATTTATTGAATTTGACCATTAGATTGTGATTGGATCTTTTAACTCAAAATTGACATTTTAACAACAACGGATTTTGTTTCGGTCATACCAAATGTTAAATTTAACGCCAAAAATTATTAATAAAACGTGTTGAATAGTTTAATTTGAATCTATAGCAAAAAAAAAGTATTAAATTAATTAAGTGAGCTCGGACTTCAATGCAAGTTCTAATACTAAAAGTTATGTATAATTTAAGTTGAACCTATTAAAAAATAATCAATTAAATTGTATTAGTTGAGTTGAAAGATAAGGATAACAATTGCTAAATGTGAATCAGTTGGTATTAGTTATGGTCACTAAAGTTGGATAACTTAAAAAATGTCAAATAAAGTTGAAAATGTGCTTAGAAACTAGGTGACAAAATAAAAAAACCCTTTAGCAAAAGATAGAAAATAATCTATATACATTCTTGAAGTAAATATTAGAGACCCTTTTGTTTTCTAAACTATTAACAAGGAATCTCATTGCTTATATTCATGTATCCAAACAACATTACACTTTATTCTCTACTATCCATATAACCAAACTTAATTAAAAGATTTTGACATATAAAATTAGAAATATCCATATAGTAATTCACAATTAATAATATAGATATTTAGAAGATTTTGTTAAGATTTAAAATTATGATTCTCTTATTATCTTTGTTTGAATTTATTTTTTTAATTATTTTTAATCATCATATAATACATAAAGTTAATAAAATCTAATTTTTTCTTGTATATATTATGTTTTGAAGTTTAAAAAACAGACACATATTACTCAATTAATGAAAAATGTGTTTTTAACGTACCACATAAGCTAAAATCTTTAGATAATTATTCAGAATCACGGTATAAATAAGATGAAAATGTAATCCAAATCCGAATGAGCATCAAACTTAACTTAACAAGCATCCAAATTTAAAAGTTTGTATACAGTTTAATTCGGTTTTTAGTCGAACTATTTACCAAATATAGTAAATTTTAAACTTTTAAAAGGTTTTAAATAATATAACTGATATATTTAAACTTGATAAAATTTAATATATTATGAATTAATATTTAAACATATAAAATTTTTAAAATAACACGAGACGAATTATACTGTGGACATGTTACAAGGTGGGACGAGTTTGAATCGACATTAATATAAATATAAATATCATTAATTCAAAATTTTAATACAGATTAAATCCTTATTTTATTATTTTGTTAGCACCATCCATATAAGATATGTCGAATCAGATTAATTTAGTTAAAATTATGTCAAACAAAAATTTTATCGCGGTATATCGTAGATTAAATCTTAGTTTACGTGAATATACCATTTGGAACACCTTATACTTTAAAAAGATTCATTTTAAAAGATCAACAAAAATATAAAAGTTTTTGTCGTGGAACAAATTTTATTTAATAAAGGTTTGTTGGTGTTTGTTTAATTAATGGGTATATGTATGTATTTGGGGAAACAGCCTTTTTCGACCTCAACTATTTGCTGGCAGATTTTTCCAACCCAAACTATGACCCTCGGTCGATCTCAACCCAAACCCAAAAATAATTCAAAATCGAAACCTGAACTAATACAAATGAGCCGATTTCAACACGACGCGAAACAATGTTAGTTCGGAAATTAACGGTTCTCAAGGCTATTTTATTTTATTTTCAGGATTTGTTGAATGCGGTAAAGAGAGAATTACCCAAGGTTGAGAAACCGTTAATTTCCGAACTAACATTGTTTCGCGTCGTGTTGAAATCGGCTCATTTGCATTAGTTCAGGTTTCGATTTTGAATTATTTTTGGGTTTGGGTTGAGATCGACTGAAGGTCATAGTTTAGATTGGAAAAACCCGTCAACAAATAGTTGAAGTTGAAAAATGTCGTTTTCCGGTATGTATTTGTGTACTAAACTGTGTGGAAGACAATGATGAGAGTAAAAGAGTCGCAATCAAACATGGACTCGCTCAACTTGAAATTTCAACATCACTATGTTGTTTTCCCCAATAGGAATCGTGTAAGTGGATGAACCACAATTTTTTGTACCCGTTTTATTAATATTTAATTTTTAAATAGTCCAGATCCTTGTTTTAAAAATCGGCCGCCTAGGCGCTGATCGGAGGAGCACCGCGGCGATTTTGTCCAAATTGGTGAGAAAAATCGGATCTCCGATTTTTTGTCCGCCTGGACCGCCTAGACGGCCGCCTAGCCCGCCTAGACGACACCTAGCCCAATTTTTTATTTATTTATTTTGTTTTTACTTTTTTTTTCATCTGAAATTCAAAACGTCCTACTTATGTTCGTAATTTGTATAAAAATCATAAATTTGAAATTAAAATCTTGTTTTCATGTGTTTAATACAATTTTAAAAACAATATTATATAAATTTCTTAATTATAATGGATTAATATGTTTTTAAAATATTAAATAGCCCTAAAACTAATCCCCGATTAATCCCCGTGTAATCCCCGATTTTTTTGCTAGGCGCTAGGCGCACCCTCGCCGCCCGACTAGCGCCTAACGATTTTTTGAACACGGGTCCAGACACAACATGTATTAATTCCCCAATTAATACATACACATAGGCAATTAACCTTACCTAGGGGCAATATATTTTAACAGCGACATGTTTTAAATAATATTCTCTCTTATTTTTTTTTTCTTTTCTTTTTTCTATTCTATTACTAAATAATCTTTTTTCTTTGTTAACATTACAACAATTCACCGTTTACATATCAACTTCTCCAACTTATCTTGTACTAAGCCACTTTAAAAAACAATCAAAGAACTCATACAAAAGAATACACTTATACTCAGTCATACAAGATTCAATCTTTTCTAACCACTAGAGAAAGCAATCTTTCATTAACTAAAATACTTTAACCGAGAAGGATGACCTAAAACAGCATACGATTGTAATCTTAGATCATTGGTAGCACTTTGAACAATGAGAATAGCACCTCTATTGAAATAAATATTTTCCAAAAAAATCTTCCAATCTTTAACACTTACAATAACGATTAAAGCCTCCGAAGATTGGTATCTAAAGGAGGGCCAAGCTTTTGGATTGGTATCGCTCCGACTAACACTTTGACATGCAAAGAAAACACCACTTTGTTGATCTTATGAACACACGTCTGGCTAACTAAATATAAATATTCAAGAATAGCGAACAACTCTTCTTACAATATTATTCTGCCGAGAATCAAAAGATCCATTAAATCATATATTGTATTGATCAGAAAATTAGAACATGAAAAAACTCAATTTGTTATTTTTTTCTTATCAATTAACTTACCCTTAGTTTTTCTACATGCGATTACCATTAATAAAAAAATGAGATAAAAAACTTTTCGGTTTGTTCACTAGTCAAAAAGAATATGTAGAATTTTCGGATAGATTTAGATATATTTCAGTAAAAGTAACTAATGTTTTAGTATCTTTTCTGGGTTTTTTCGGGTAATTTAGATAGATTTAGATACATTTGAATAAAAATCAACCAACCCGAACCATATCCGATAAGTAGTCGATTTCTTACTGGTTCTCCATTCAAATACTCGAACCAACCCGAACCCCAAAAATACCGAAACCAAACCAAATCTCTGAAATACACGAACGGATTTTTGACCCCTATACCCAAAACCGAATTGATACAACCTAACCCGAATGCCTAAACCTAAAAAAAAAAAAAAAGAAATGGATAAAAATATATATATATATATATATATATATATATTATATATATATATATATATTATATATATGTATATATTATTGGAAGAATTATTTCTTAAGCAAATATGGCAAACAGTAAAGTAAAAAAGTAGAATTCTTCCCTCTACAAACCTCCGGAGAAATAAATTCTTAAATATTTTCTTCTTTCTTTTTTTTTTTTTTTTTTCTCATGTCCTCCATTCTTTTTTTCTCTATTTGATTAACTAGGCAGCGCCATTATAATACAAAGATAATATTTCCTTGATGCATATCAATTGATTATGAAATTTATATATATATGCTAATGATTTCTAAATGTAAGGTAGAAATGTGGTACACATTGATCTCAAAAAAATGTTGACTATCTTAAAAGTTTGAATATAAAAGAACATTTTACCAGATACATCAACAATTTATGAAGACAGAAAATGGATCCTCTAAGTCCAAACGTAATCATTGTAAGTTTTGGATTAGTCTAGTACTTTTTCTCGTCACTAGATGATTTGTACAAAAAAATAGATGACTAGATTATATTCTTTGGTTAATATTGATTTTGGCACAATTGACTGCAGACTGATTAGGTGAATGATTCACAATATTTAAATAGGGAGTGAAAAGCTCTTTTAAATAATATTTTATTGAGAAAAACACGAAGAATTAAGGAGAATAAAAGTGGTCTTCCAAGCTTGAGGCCTAGGATTCTCTATCTCGATATAGGCTATGATTGGTAACTAATTTTAAAGTTGTACAGCTTTGTACAGCTTTGACAGTTACCAATCATAAAAACTTTATGAAAAGCGGTACACTATAAAAAAAAAACTGTTTTTTTGGACAAAAACAAAAATAAATTAAAACGGTTACGGTTAAATACGGTTATGATTAAATACGGTTATAACGGTTACGTTTAAATACGGTTACGATTAAATACGGTTATAACGGTTACGGTTATAACGGTTACGGTTAAATACGGTTACGGTTACGGTTACAACGGTTACGGATAATTATGGTTATAGTTATTTGATGACTACAATACGGTTGATATCGGAGGCGAAATCTTACGAGTTACCTAACTTATTATAATACTTTTCATAAAATCAAAAAATATGTTACAAACCAAATTTTCTTCATTTCGAGCAAAATAACAGTATAACATATTTGTTTAAGAAAAAAACTATTTTTTATAACGTAGATTTTTTCATATGCGGTATCATTTACTTTTTTGAAAATCTTAATCTGAATATTCGATAATTTTTTTTGCATTATATGGAGTTACAATTATATTTTTAAAGTTTTAACTATGCGGTTAACCATATGGTTAAATAACGGTTTTCATATGTTTACCGTTAATTAACGGTTACGGTTAATATATTTTTTAACTGTAACTAATTATTTTTTACGGTTATGGTTTTTAACCGTTTTATACGGTTACGGTTGAGAAACGGTCCGGTTACGGTACAACATATGGTTACGGTTAGCTTTTGGTCATGCCTAGTAAGCATGACCAAAAGCTAACCATAACCGTATTTTAGATCGTAACTGGACCGTTTTTCAACCGTAATTGTATAAAACGGTTAAAAACCATAACCATTCACCGTAAAACTAAATTAGTTACGGTTAAAAAAATATACTAACCGTAACCGTTAATATACCGGAAACGTATCAAAACCGTTATTTAACAGTACGATTAGCCGCACGGTTAACCGTATTATTAACCGCATAATTAAACTTTATAAAATATAATTGTGACTATGTATAATGCAAAAAAAAAAGTCTCGAATGTTCAGATAAAGATTTCCAAAAAAGTAAATAATACAGCCTATGAAAAAATCTCATTAGAAATAATGGTTTTTTTCTCAAACAATTATTTTGGAATGTTATATTGCTCAAAATAAAGAAAATTTTATTTATTATAGGACTAGTAAATTCATATTATTATTCTAACAATAAAATATTGTTCATTCTATATAATCTTAATTTTCATATGTAATTATATACTAAAGTATATTTCTATATAATTTTTTCTTTCTTTCTAAATTCTTAATATTATTTATTATGTGTACCGCTATGATGTTTCTAATCAGAATAAATTTTTAAAATTTGTTATGCGTTATTTTTTTGTACAGCTTTCGTGTTTTATTCTTTTGTACAGCTTTGCACTATTCCCTAACAGCTAACAGCTCTAGCTAACAGCTTGTTACCAATCAGACCCATAGTCTCGTGATCACTGTCAATATCATCACATCATGATCATGTTTCAGTTAAATAAGTAAAACGACTAATAATTTTTTGGTTAATAAAAAAAATGTGTTAATATTTGTTTAGATTGAGTAGTAGATATTCAGGGTTCTCCCAACACGTTTGACTAATCTCGAAATTGGGCAGACGATTTAGTAAAAACGTTTTAGTATATCACAATGAAATCAATCATGGAAATAGTAAAATAGTGAGTTTATACTCTTAGACAATTTTGTCTCTAATAAAAAGAGCAATTCGGATTTTATAATGGACGTATAACACTTATATCTTTTCCGTGACTAAACAAGGATATGCTACTACACATGTGGTGAAACATAATTCATTCGATGTTAAGTCTTTTTTTTTCGGACAAATCGATGTTAAGTCTAATCCCAGGCACGACCCCCGATGTCCTCTAAAAACAGAATGGAGCTTTTAAAAAACCGGATCTCACCTACATTCTCTTCCTAAAAGAAGAAATATCCAACGGTCCTTACCCATTTTTGGAAAGTTCCGACGGTTTTAATGGCTGTTTCCGACGTATCTTCTCCGCTGGAACCTGCTCCTCTCCTCTGAAACAGTCTCCTGGCATTACAAAGCGCTATTTCTCAACCTCTACGGTATACTTCTTTAACCCTCTTGAACTATCTTGTGGAACCTTTTTAACCCTCTCTGAAAGTATCATCCCAGTTGTGAATCTTTAACCTGTAAACCCTTAATCTCTCCCCTCTACCCCAAGTTTTTCCTTAAACCATGGAAAAAAGGATCCCTCACCATCTCAAAGGCAAAGGCCTTGCTCGTGGCTACTCTCCTCCTCCCCAAAAGAGAATCCGTGCCCTGGATATTGACACCACTGAGCAGATTGCAGCTAATTCCTTAACCCTTATGGGAAGGCTCACCAACCCTCTGGAACAGCGTTTATGGTCTTTATTCCCTTTCCTCTCTAACAGATGGAACTTAAGAGGTAAAGCAGCAGGTTCAGATCTAGGAAGAGGTTGTTTCCAATTTATCTTTGAGTTTGAGGAGGATATGCAAAAAGTTCTTGACAATCGACCTTACCATTTTGACCATTGGATGGTTATTCTCCAAAAATGGGAACCAGTCATATCTGACTCCTTTCCCTCTATGATTCCTTTTTGGGTTGAGCTCCAAGGTCTCCCAAAGCATTTCTGGCAACCTGCAATGCTGGAGACAATTGGTGAAGAGCTAGGAGAAATCCTGGATCATGAGATTACTCCCACTTCAGCCAAAATCAGACTCCTCATAGATGGCCTGCTACCCATAACAAAAGAAACAGTGGTTGACTTCCCTGATGGCAGTGAAGCTGTTGTGACTCTGGACTACAAAAACCTAAAAAACCACTGCCTCCATTGCTGCAGACTCACCCACGATAAGAAAAGTTGTCCGGGTCTTCTCCTGGAAACAGAAAAATCTAAACCAATAGTTTCTTCAGGCTTTCCTCAGGGATCCAGAGAAGGATCTAGGAACTACTACACCCCAATGGATAACTTTATAGCTCCAAAGCACCATCCGTATACACCAAGAAGCCCTGTATACTCTCAGGAAGTGACTTATGTCCCTAAAAGGAAGTATGACCAAGAGAGAGTTAGGTCTTTTCCACAACAGACTGCAAAAGCCCCTAATCGCTCTTACCATAATCCAAGGAACTCTCCAACCAAGTCTACTGACCACCATAGCAGGACAAGCTCCCGTGATCAGATTTCTTCCAGAATCCACAGGGACAGACATAGATACCCTCCCCAGCCGTTGCAATGGAAGGAGAAAGCCCCACCTCTGGCTCAACTTTGCCAGGAAAATTCTGTTTCTTCAAGGTCAAGACGCCCTCCCTTGGAAAGGAATCAATCTTCCCCTGATCCCCAAACTCCTCCACCACCTTTGGACCTGACCAGTAGATGGCTACTGAATCCCACTGGAGCCGCCTCTCCAACCCGGACTATTCCCACAAAGGAACATGTTATGGGGGAATTGCGTGAAGTCACTGTTCAATATGTATCATGTGCTGATCCTGCAGAGAGTGCAGCAAGAAAACAGAGGGTAGTTCAAGGAGAGGCTAATAATTTGATGAGTACTACTGCTGATCAGATTATTGAAGCTGCTGTAGCTTCAGCTCCAGAATCCTCTCACCATTTATTGTCTAATCCAGAGCTTAATGTTTTTTCTAGACTCTCCCACAGTGAAGACTCTCTTCCACCTGCTCTAAAGAAAGGGAAAGGAGTGAAGAGAGGTCGAGGTAGACCTCCTTTAGCAAAATCAACTTGTAAGCCGCCCATCAAACTCACTGGAGTCAAGAGTCAGAAAAGAAATTTAATTCAGGGCTCATCAAAGAAAAATACTGGTCAAAAGCAGCCTCCAAGACAGGGTTCTTCTCAGGTGGGTTCCAGTAAAGCTAAAACCCCTCTGGCTTTTTCCAAATCCCAGGAGCCTAATAATACTTCAAAATCTGGGTCCTCAAAAACTGCAAAACCTACTGCCCCCAAGATCTCTCTGGTTCCTGCAGTTAAGAAACATGTAGCGGATTTTCAGAATCCGCAAACCCCTCTTCCTTAAGGATAGTGAGCTGGAACTGCTGTGGGTTGGGGAATCCCATGACAGTCCAGAGATTGAGGGAAATCCGAAAGAAGATTTTCCCTGACTTACTTTTCCTCATGGAGACCAAAATTTCCTCTGAAAATGTTCTCAAAACCCTAAACTGGCTTGATTACCCTTCTCACCATTTAGTGGCTCCTTTATCCCCTGGCTCGTCTTGCCCTTTTCTGGAAGCAAAGTATTGAAGTAGAGATTATTGATTCTTGTCCAAACTATATTGATACAATCATTAAGGCAAAAGGAAAGTCGTTCTTCTCTACCTTCCTTTATGGGGAGCCTGATCGCTCTAAAAGAGTCCAAGTCTGGGATAAATTGCTTATTATAGCTGCATCAAGAACTGGTCCCTGGATGTTAACTGGTGATTTCAATGATATCATTTGCAGTTCTGAAAAGGTTGGTGGCCCTCCAAGACCTGAAGGATCCTTCTCTGATTTAAGATCTCTTATGTCTACTTGTGACCTATACGATTTAAAACACTCTGGAAATTTTCTTTCTTGGAGAGGAAAGAGACATACTCACATGGTGCGGTGTAGACTGGATAGGTCTATGGCTAATAGTGACTGGATAATTGATTACCCATCTGGCCGCAGTGAGTACCTCAGGATTGAAGGCTCCGATCATCGCCCTCTAGTCACATCTTTTGATCCTATTAAAAAGAAAAACTGTGGCCTATTTAGATATGATAGACGCCTAAAAGAGAATGTGGAAGTCAAGAATTTGGTTATGGCGGCTTGGAACTCTGACCCCTCTGCTATGGTTGACCAGAGAATCCATCTTTGCAGAACTGCCATCATCACCTGGTCAAAAGAACAACATTCAAACAGTCAACAAGAGATTTGCTCTCTCAGAACTCAGCTTGAGGAACTGATGTGTATCAATGAAACAGAACAAGCGTCTATTGATCTAGTAAACCAGAAGCTGTTGGTGGCTTACAAAAACGAAGAAGAATTTTGGAAGCAACGTAGTAGACAACTATGGGGCTTTAGGAGACAAGAATTCTGGGTATTTTCACGCGGCAACAAAAGGAAGAAGAGCCATTAATACCATCTCTGTCTTAGAGTCTGCAAGTGGTGTACCTGTCTATGAAGAAAGTGACATAGTGAAGGTCATCTCGGATTATTTTACTCAAATTTTTACCCCTGAGGAAGGAGACAGAACCACTGTGGTCAATGAAGCCCTCTCCCTATGTGTCACTAAAGAGATGAATGATAAGCTTATCTTAATGCCAACACCCACATAAATCAAGCTAGCTTGTTTCTCTATCCATGCAGATAAAGCTCCAGGACCCGATGGTTTTTCTGCTAGCTTTTTTCAATCTAACTGGGATACAATTGGAGATATGATCATCTCTGAGATCCAATCCTTCTTTATCTCGGGTATCCTGCCACAGAAAATCAACCATACCCATGTGAGATTAATCCCTAAGATCCAAAGTCCACAAAGAGTATCTGATTATAGACCTATTGCCCTTTGCTTAGTCTATTATAAGATCATATCCAAACTACTAGCCAAAAGACTGCAACCAGTTCTCCACTCTTGTATCTCTGAAAACCAATCGGCTTTTGTTCCCCAAAGAGCTATTTCTGATAATGTTCTTATCACTCATGAAGCCCTACACTATCTTAAAACCTCCGGAGCCCAGAAGAAATGCTTCATGGTTGTCAAAACAGACATGAGCAAAGCCTACGACAGGCTAGAGTGGGAGTTTATAAGAGCAGCCTTGAACAAAATGGGTTTTCATCAGACTTGGATACAATGGCTAATGCAATGTGTAACTACTGTGTCCTATTCTTTTCTCCTTAATGGCCAAGCTAAGGGTTCAGTGTTTCCCCAACGTGGCATAAGACAAGGCGATCCACTATCACCTTATCTTTTCATTATCTGTAGTGAGGTACTCTCTTGTCTATGTAACAAAGCTCAGGCTAATGGTAGCTTACCCGGTTTAAGAGTTGCTAAAGGAAGCCCCCGTGTTAATCACCTCCTCTTTGCCGACAATACCATGTTCTTTTGTCGTTCTGATCTCCAAAGCTGCAGGAAACTACAATCTATCCTTCAAAAATATGAACAGGCCTCTGGTCAGAAATTAAATCAAGACAAATTGTCTATTACGTTCTCAAAGAAAACCCTTCTGGAAACTAAAGACAGAGCAAAAAGAGAACTTCACATTAATAAAGAAGGAGGACAAGGCAAATATTTGGGTTTACCTGAGCTGTTTGGTAGGAAAAAGAAGGATCTTTTCAGTCAGATAGTGGATCGGATTAAGCAGCGAGCCATGAGCTGATCTTCTCGGTTTCTCTCCTCTGCGGGTAAACTCACTATGCTCAAATCTGTCTTGGCTGCTATGCCTACTTATACTATGTCTTGCTTCCATATTCCCAACTCCCTCTGCAAGCGTATTCAATCTGCTCTAACCAGATTCTGGTGGGATTCAAGTAATGGCAAAAAGAAGATGTGTTGGATCTCCTGGAGAAAAATGACAAAATCCTTTAAAAATGGAGGTCTGGGATTTAGAGATGTACAAACATTTAATAAGGCGCTATTGGCAAAAATTAGTTGGCGTATCCTCAAATCTCCTGATTGTCTCCTCTCAAGAGTTCTCCGGGGCAAATACTGCAAATCCTCTGACTTTTTGAATTGCAAAGTCTCAAATTCTGCATCCCACGGCTGGAGGAGTGTTTGTATGGGTCGTGACCTCCTAAAACCTCAACTTGGACTGATGGTAGGTACATGCGAAACATTACCAGTCTATAGAAGCCCGTGGCTCTCCTTGAATTCTCCTTTATCTCCAATGGGACCTCCAACTGAAGCAGCTCAAAATCTGAGAGTCTCGGATCTGCTTCTTCCCAACACTGGAGAATGGAATCAAGAGCTTATCAGACTTCACCTCCCATTATATGAAAAAGATATACTTACCTTGAAACCGAGTAAAAAAGGAGCACCTGACTCTTGGGCTTGGCTAGCAAATCCAGATGGCGTCTATTCTGTTAAATCTGGGTATTTTGAAGCCCTCTACTCTGCTGAGAAAGTGGATGATCCGACAACTCCGTTGAATGATGATACTTTCAATTGGAGAGCCAACATTTGGTCTCAAAAAGCCTCTCCTAAAACCAAACTGCTCCTCTGGAAAATCGCCCAAAATGCCCTCCCTGTGGGTGAAAATCTCCTTACCAGACATGTCAATGGAGAGGTTAAATGTCCCCATTGTGGAGCGTCTGAATCCTCTCTGCATTTATTTTTCCACTGTCCTTTTGCACTGCAGGTTTGGAAGCTGGCTCCTGTAAAATCAATGCTCCAACCAGAAAGCATCCTCTCCATTAAAGAGGGCATCAAACTATCCAACAACCTCATGTGCCTCCCTCCCACAGGACTTAATGGCGGTCCCCTGTCCCCTTGGATCCTTTGGTCTCTCTGGACCTCGAGATATAATCTGATGTTCAGTAACAAGCAAATCCAAGCTTCTGATGTGATGTGTCTTTCCCTCATGAGGGCAAAAGAATGGCAACAGGCTCAGCTCCTTTCCCCTTCTATCACACCTATCTGTCCCCCAAACCTGCAACCCAATGTCTCTCCAAGCTCCTTCTGCTTCACTGACGCCGCTTGGAAACCCGATGGTACCGCCGGCTTTGGATGGATCGCAAAAGACTCTTCTGGACTCACACTCCTTGAAGGCTCCTCTGCGGCATCCCATGTTGGATCTCCCTTGATGGCCGAAGCAATGGCAACTCTCACTGCGGTTGAAGGTGCACTCGAATCGGATCTCAAATCCATCTCTTTCGCTTCAGACTCGTCTAATCTAGTCAAAGCTCTTAATTTGAAGCTCCACTCAAAGGAACTTCACAGGATTCTCCACGACATCCTGAATCTATCCTCTAATTTCAATTGTTGCTCTTTCAATTTCATTTCTAGAAACTTGAATCGCCAGGCTGATGCTTTAGCTAAGGAGGCTCTCCTCCTCTTTTGTACGAATTCCTAATCTAATTAATATGAAGTATTTTGTCAAAAAAAAAAAAAAATATCTAATCTTTACAAAAGAAATAAATATTATTTTAAATAAGTTTTGTTTTCAACAGCACAACATAAATAAACTATTTGGTTTAGCTGTCTAAATTGGTATAAAATAGTTTACATAAGGCTTAAAAACAATCATGTCTTTGGCATTACGAATTAAACGGTCCGTTTGAGAATTTAATGTACGAAAAAGAATATATAAACCGATTTTTTAACCAAGAAAAAAGTATCAAAAATATTGGAACTTGTTGTACAATCCGACGGAGTACGGACATTGTGCCATCGATAGCAGTTCTAAGCAGTACCCATCTCAAATGTTGGACAGTCAATCACAATCCTGTATGATCCAATACATGACATATCCTAGATTAGGGCCTATAGTTTATGAAAGGCTCCCTTCAGATTTCTTGCATCCACAAGAATGAGTCTTTCTCCATCCTGCGAACATATTCTTCCCACTCCAAAAGATAGATATGAGCTCTTGCAAGATTCGTCCTAAAAAGAATTTATAAACATCAACTATTATTAGAGAAAAGTAAATAATATTTAATTAATTTTTTATTCGTAATTAGCCACTTAGGTCAGACTTAAAAAACTCCACAGCCGACATGAACATGAGATAAGTTTCTAGACGCAATATATTAATGATGACACTTTGGTATTTAATCAAATCAATTAAATAAATAAATTGAAAATCTTTAATGACATGACATCCATAGATATATATATTACATATGGAATGCAGGCATGCAGCATCAAAGCTCAATCGTATTCAAAACTGTTGCTATTATTTAACAATAATGTTGATTTGGCTTAATGCCAATACTCAATACATGGTTCACAGGCCTCCCACATAAAGGATTTTACAAAATTAATTATCTAAAATACTATTTTATCAAACATTGTGAGGAAGGATGGTGTTTCGATATTTGCTGCTAAATATACAACAGGATCTACATCAAGCGTCCGTACAAAACCCATAGTAGGCGTGTTCGAATTTGCGACACAAAGTGTCTTAGTCATCTTTTGCTTTGAATGAAATGTTTGAATAAAAATTTATATAACAGTTTACAAAATAAATAAGGGAAAATCATATTTTTAACCCTCAAAGTATTTCTGATAACATTTTAAACCTCGAAAGAATTCCACTAACACTATAAACCTCTTAGATAATATTACTAACATAATTCATTTTAATATTTTCTAATACATCTTCTCAGGATAAATTTACTTAACATTATAATTATTCTTGTATCAAATGTAAGGCAGCGAACAAAAGTATATTAAAAATGTGGGTTTGATTGGAAATCTCCAACCGTCATGGTTGGAATAGAACCGCTTCAGAAGTTGTCAATCATAAATATGGTTAGAAGAGGCGAAAAAAAAAAAGCAGTTGGAGAAAATGGTTACCAACCATCCAATAAATAAGACGGTTTTAATAATTTTCCGACGGTTAGAATTTTCTTTTTATTTATAGAATAATAATAATTTTTATGTAATTCTACTCATAAAATTTTTAAAATAAAGAAATGTTAGAAAAATATTTTTTATACATATTTTTTAGTTTATCTTATGTTATTTTTATAATAATTTTATTATTATTCAACCGTTTATTGTATCATCACAGCTATATCTAACCGTAATTTTATACCCTGTTTCTATTCACCACTTTCTCTACAATGAATGAAACGTTTTTAATTGTTTAGTGTCGCGTTGCCGAAAAAAGTTTGTGTTCAGAATATGATTACAAACAGACAAAGAGGATACGAGAAAATCCACCTCACCTTCTATTTTATTTTGTAAACTGAATATTAAAAACATGATGAGAACAGTGATAATCTGGAAAATTTAATGGCAAGTGCAAATGCACGTAAACAAAGTTTTTTACACAAACATTCCTCTGTTTCATTAACCATATCGGCTTTTAAAAGTTTCTTTAATTAGTTTTTCGTAATTATTCGGTTGAATCAAAAATTGGCATCATTCAGACTTCAGTGTACATCTTACACAATATGTTATGCCATTAACAAAAAAAAAAAAATTCTTACACAATAATGTGTTCTTACAAGTATTACAAACACAAAAAAAAAAAAGTAATACAAACACAAAGGAATATATATGAGTTTTTTATGTCAACACTCAATATATTTCTTTAGTAAGCCAAAAAATGCATTTTTATTTCTTTAAAATTATGCTCTTCTTAAATAATAAGAAATTTTGATTTTTTTTATATTGCCTAGTTTGTGTTTCGATCAGAAATCTACCCTGCAGATAATAAAAAGAAACAAAGATTATGGTTTGACCAAAAAAAAAAAAAAGCATACTTATTTTTATTTTTATTGTAGCATGCATCCCATCAAAAGATGAATCTAAAATGTTTCATACTTCATTCAATAGTTTCAACAGTTATGCAACATATACTATATATATATATATAAGATATAAATAAATACTAAAATATACAAGATATATATGTACAAGTTAATAATTAAAATTCAATTTTGTAGAAATAATAATGAAAAGTTTGATGTGAACCTAAAAAGAAAAGTTTAAGACAGAGAGAATAAATTTTTTAGAGAACTGATTTCAAAGAATTATAAAAGAACCCTCTATCTAGATTGAATTTGGTAAAAGCAATATAATACTAAGATTGAAAAAAAGTAAGGACACTAATTGCACAGAAGAATGAAAATCAGTACTAACCAATGTTCAAGAAAGCGCTATGCGCTAAGCGGGCGGTGACCCAATGCCTAGCGTCTAGAACGCCTAATCGGGGGCTAGACGATTTTCTAGACGGTTTAGACGTTTATAACATAAAACATTATAAATATAATATTATATATAAAAATCATATAAAACTAAAAATTATGAAATTATAAACAATATATGAATATTTATAACTATATATATTAAAATAAAAGTTTAATTGAAATTGAAAAAATATATTAAACAAGATCTATGTAATATTAGGCGATCAAACCGGTTATCTAGGCGTCGCATGAGAGTCTAGCGCCTAGTCGGAGCCTAAACGACCGTCTAAACCGCTTTTTAAAACACTAGTACTAACTAAACATACATTAAATACACCATACATTTAATTAATAAATGGGCCAATAGGTCCTTTAATTTTTCAACTTTATAAGGGCCAATAAGATGAGACGAAAAAAGAAGAAAAGAAAAGTGGAAAATGGAAAATGACAGAAAATACCATCAAGTTTGTCTCTTCTACTAATTTGCCATTTTCTCGTTGTATTCTACCTACTGTGACTTTGGCTGCTAGATTTCTGAATATACAAAACAATTCCATTCTAAACTATGCTTCTCGGTAGGTAAAATGCGGCCGAGATTAATGTTCATGTGCATATACTATAGGGTGGATATAGTTGGGTTTCTGATTTCTTTTATAGATATTTAATATCTTTATATCGACTATCATTATAAATGTCACAATAAAAGAAGTAATAGACCATACAGTCAAGAAATAAAAAATATATAATCCATGCTATACTTTTCTTACCTGCAAATAATGAGAAGTAAATGTCCTTATTTTGAGATCGATTACATAACGAATAACTATACAAGGTGATAAGTCCTTACTATGTTTAACCATGAAAATACTGATCTTTACATTTACATGTCGATTCTGATGATATATTTTCTCTTGCATGAGGTATACCAAAAAGATATAAATAAATAGTACTTTTGTCTCAGTTTTTTTTTTTTTTTTCAAGCGAAGAAACCTCTAAATGTATATATTCTTTGCCGGCTCCATTGGAGTAAAGTTAAAGTCTTTGTCAGAACTCAAAGATGTGAAAATAAAGGGTCAAGACACAAACTTAATGAATTTGGAAGATAAAAGCACAATAAATGAAAACTGATGACAAAAAAAAAAAAAAATGAAAACTTTTTGGTAATTACGTACGTATTTATACAAAAAAAAGAAATTAAATAACCTGTACTTACTTACACATCACACATTCGGAAACTTTTTACTCACACGTACAAAAAGAAATTTCCCAACAGAGACAAAAAAAAAAGAAAAAAAAAGAAGTGGTGCAAAACGACACCGTCTTCTTATTTACCGGGAAAACCACCAGAAAATTCATTCGCTGGCAAGAATTTGCCTTCTAATAATTTTCCAAGAAGAAAGGATCTTCGTACGGAAACGAGTCCCAGAATCCATCGTTTTTGTTGTGATCATTCACGTCAAGCAAAAGATCAGGGAGATCGGAAAAAGCGTCGTCAGCGACTGGAGATGACGTCACGGTGCTAGACGGAGACTCCGGTGCTTTCCAGTCAACGGCAGCTGCCGCTGCGGCGGCTTCTTGAATATCTTTAGGGTCGGCGCTTGCCGGTCTCGGCAAATGGTAAGCTAGCTCCGGGAAATTAAGGTGAGCAGAGCCGCCCTTGATGGCTAAAGCCGCCACGTCGTGTGCACGCGCCGCCATCTCCGGCGTAGAGAAAGTACCGAGCCAGATTCTTGATTTCTTTCTTGGTTCTCTAATTTCAGACACCCATTTTCCCCATTGTCTCATTCTGACCCCACGAAAATTTGGTTGCTTAGAAACACCTTTTTGCTCATTGTTAGTCTTCGAAATCTTTCCGGTTCTCTCCGGTATCGGTGACCGGAGGTTACGTTGTGATCCGTGAGAAGAAGAGTCTTGCATCTAAAGAAATTTAATGTAACGAGAGAGAATTTTTGGTGGGAAGATAAAAAATAAAAATGTTTTTTCTTTTGTATTTTGGAGTGTGAGAGTATGAATAGTTTTGAGGAGAAGAGATTGGTTTTGCTTCTTTCTAATATATACATCCAAATACGATGCAATTATTCTTGTGTGTATGTTTTTTCTTTTATGTATAAATCAAATATTAAAAGCTAAAAAAAGACTTGACTACATTAAGATTTTGTCCTTTTTTTCTTTTTGTTTTTACTTGCAATGATATTTACTTTACTTTATATTTGTGTAAAATAATATTACCTCCGTTTCAAAATATAAGGCGTTTTAGCTAAAAGCACGCCGATTAAGGAGATTTACTTTTTAAAAGTTCAGCCAATCATAAAAGAGACTGCATAATAGAAATAATCATAATATTAAAGTAATATATATTTGCATAGAAACTTGAAAACGACTTATATTGTGAAACAAAAAAGTTTCTCCAAAACGTCTTATATTTTGAAACGGAGGGAGTATAGTATTCACTAATTTAGACCTGAATTGGACACTTGTTCGTTTGTAACATTCTATTGTATTGATTTTTCAAAAAAAAAACATTCTAGTGTACTGTTGTCACTCGTTTCTTTTAAATCGTCTAAGGCCTTCCAAATTTAAATATATATGTACTTGAAATAGGCCAAAATTGTATTTAAATTTAATTGTTCTGTTTCGGTTTGAACCAATTTTTATATAATATAGGTTTAATAAAACTTTAAACGGTCTAATTTAAATTAGAATAACTAGACTACTGAACCAGAATATTTCACCTTGGAATATAATAGATATTTCTTTAAAGTTCTGACATATGCTTTGGCCATCATTTCATTGAAGTTTGAAATATCTATTTTAGAGTAGATCCACCATTTTCTACATGTGGATATAACTTCAGATCTATTTGGTTTTTCCTGTTTGTAGACATACATTTTCACAGAACAGTACGAGTAGATTTTAGGAAAAAAAATTATATTCAATTGTAACTTGTGGGCCCTTATCTGCATTTATTTTACTTTTTACAATTTTATTCTAATTTCCATCTTTTGTTTTTTTTCCCAAAAATGTTATATCTTCGGGTTTCTGACCATGACCCATGTCTGCCTACAAAGCTAACCCACGTTTTTCACTTGGATTAAGTTTGACAAAGACAAGATTAATATTAATTCATATTCAAATGAATTATGTGTGGTCGTCATAAAATACTCAACCTTTATTTCATTTCTTAAGATTATTTGGTAGACATATTACTGAATCTGCAAAGTGTCCTCACTGTGAGACTGAGGAATCAGTTCTCCATCTTATCTTCCATTGTCCTTTTGCACAGAAGATTTGGTCACTTGCCCCTTTCAAGAATGCTTTGAACCTTGATGGTATAAACTCTGTTCAAGATGGAATTTACCTGGCGAATAAACTTGTTTGTCTGCCTCCCACAGGAATCGGAGCGGGTCCTTTGTTCCCATGGCTGATCTGGACTATCTGGACTTCTCCGAAGAAGAAGCTTTACAGATTGCTATGACTCGGGCAAAGGAGTGGCAAAGCGCTCAACCCACCAATCCAATTGGTACAGCCAATCATCAGATCTCTACCCTGTATAGGCCATCCCTCTCAGGCAAAACCTGTTTCACAGACGCCTCCTGGAAAGATGGCAAGGCTGGACTGGGATGGATCTGCAAAGATGAACTGGATCGAATAACCTTCGAAGGAGCTGCATCCTCGTCAACAATTGGCTCTCCTTTGATTGCCGAAGCAATGGCAACTCTTACTGCTGTCGGAGCTGCAATTGAATCGGACATCAAAACCATCTCTTTCGCTTCTGACTCTCAAACCATTGTCAAAGCAATCAATCAGAAGCTCCAAGTGAAGGAGCTTCATGGGATTCTCCACGATATCCTTTCTCTATCTATGTCTTTCGATGTGTGTAATTTTCTTTTCGTACCTCGCAATCTCAATCGCCAAGCTGATGCGCTGGCCAAAGAGGCTCTTTCCCTTTGTACTGCAACCTAAATTCTGATTTAATTGAGTAGTTTGCCCAAAAAAAAAAAAAAGATTATTTGGTAGACTGCACATATATTTATAGTTTGAAGCACGGATTCACTGACCGGAGCATCTTTTAGGACAAACAAAACGATAATTTTCCGAAACGAGACACTATATATAGTATTTAACAACGGTCAGTCAAAATTTTGTATTTGGACGTTTGCTTAATAGAAGGATTATGTTTTGCACATTTGCGAATATACGTACCTAAATAATTGCCGAAGTTTTTTCTTAAATATTATAGAACTTAAAGATTAAGCATTTTAGTAAAGAAATTGAGTCGAAAGGTTGCTATGGACGACACACGTACGCAGGCCCGTCTCTACCCCTAGGCAAGATAGACAAATGTCAAGGATCCAATATTAGTTTCAAAAAATTTCTTAAAAAAAAAGGTCCAAAATATTAAAAAAGAAAATTAAAGAGCTTTTAATTTTTTTTTAGTTTTGGCATAGATCTTATTATATATTGAGAGAGTACTGCATGTACGCAAAAGGACGTAAACACATGTAGTGTATATCAGTATATGTACAAAGTATGATGTCGAAAATGTATACATTATCATTTAGAGGGAGCAAGTTACGTATTAGTTTATCGTGGGGCCCATTTGAAAGTATAAACAACCTAATGTTACATAATTAATACATGTATATGTTAAAATAAAAAATAGAAAATGTTTTACATAAAAGTGAAAAGACTATAGATATATGGTGATTATTCAGTAGTAAACAACTTGAGTGAATTTTGTTATGAAATCCAGAATTGTTTTACTGTAAATTGTTTGTAGTGTTTCTGTTCAGATATTAATTGTTTATGTTGACCAATAATATTTATTTAAGATAAAATCTCATAATATATAGATTAATACAACTTTTGAAACTCCTTAAGTTTTCTAAAACAGTTGGTTGATAAAGGGGATTGATTACAACCAAAACATTAGTTTGCACTATATTAATTTACCTACCGAATTCGGTTATTAAATGCTTAATTAATATAAAGGTTTGGAAGTCTTATGTCGGAAAATGATGCTAATTGAAACAAAGCACAATCCTGAAAACTTCATATGCATGTTTCATTTCTTCTTCTTATGACGCATTACATTGAAATTGTGGGTTAACTCCCAAAGCAATCAAAGAACCAACAAACCATTGTTTATTACTTTGCCGAAGAAAATTATTTTTGGTGAAAGTTTGATGGGAAAATAATAGAAAAAAACAGGCTTCTTTTAATTACAAACCACTGTTTATATTACAGCTTAACTACATTAAAAAAAAAATCAAATAAGTTAATGGTTATTTAAACTATTCAGCCGTATGATAAAGAGTTGAATAAATGATTTTTCTACAATGAGTTACATGAGAATTTCTAAAATAAAAACTTTGCCGAAGTAACCCTATTACAAATATAATTTTTGCGAAAGCAGTCAAGAGAAAAATGTCATTATGACATATTAACCTAACCAGAAACATCCCTAAAATTGAACTATATAGTATATACATACGAAGATTACAAATATGTATCCTTCTCAGAGTAGAAAGTAGAAACGATCAATTGGACAGATCCGATGTCAAGTTGATGCTTCATGGGTGAGTGATGGTAATACCTCAGGTCTTGGTTTCGTGCTCGACGCTCCATCAGGACGGCTTCTTGGATCAAGAGGTAAAACACGATTGCCCTCCCCGCTTCATTCTGAACTAGAGTCCCTTTTATGGGCTATGGAGTATGTGATACATCATGAATTTGAATCAGTTTACTTTGAAACGGATTGCACGGATGTGATAAAAGTCGTAGAGGAAGAAGACCCGTGGCCAGTCTTTGAAACAGAAATTGAGTCCTTTAATCTCATGCATAATCGTTTTAGATGTTTTTCGATTTCTCATATTTCTAGAAACTTAAATATCCGAGCCGACACCCTTGCGAAAAGTGCTCGATCTCGTGATGCTATTTTTTTCCATGTATCTTATCAGGTTCCGGAGTGGTTGGCTATCGATGCCAATTTTTTCGAACCAGCTTAATAATATATGGAGCCTTTTACCATAAAAAAAAAAAAGAAACGATCAATTTATTAATGTTGCATTGAATACGAAAAATAGTACTAACATTCAGCCATAAGACGACCTTACATTAACTATTACATTGCTACATATAAATAAGGGCATCACCAGTTTTTAAACCGCAACTTTATTCAAAGCGAGAAGAAGAAGAAGAAGCAAGTCAAATGTGATTAACCATATCGAGTATCAAGTAAGAAAACTCTTCAGAGCCTAGCGGTACGAAGTTGCTGCTTAAGCACAGGTCGAAGGTATTCATGGTACCCATCAGGAACCACAGAGTCGTTCAATGGATCCTTCCACGCTTCCTCAAAGAGCTTTGGGTACACATTACCGTCATAACGGCCCAGCACCGAGTTCAAGTAATGGTCTGTGTAATTGAAGGCGTCCACAAGTGCAACCGCATTAGGACGGACCTAAAAGAAGAAACAAATAGATGTTAAAACTTAGCTTAACAAGGAATCAAATGCAGAGATAGAGAGAGGAAGAACCTGAGAGTATAAGGAACGGAGCTGGTCGTTAGCAAGAGAGGCTTGTTTGGGAGTGATGGAGTTAGTGGAGAGGAAATCACCGAGATATTTGTGAAGGAGATAAAGCGCGTAAATGTAACACAGATTATTCAGCTGTTTCTTCACTCCTTTGCCTCCTATGTCTTGCTCTAGTTTCGCTATGAACCTAACCGAGACAAAGTTGGCAAAATTTAGGAGCTGACATTGCGAGAATCATTAACTTGTTTGATAAGTGTAAATGGTGAAGAAGAAGATTACTTGGAAACAACAATCAATTGGCAATGAGCAATAGCGGCCTCAACCAAATCAGCCAAGAGCTCTTGAAATCCTGCAGACAGGAAGAATTTGTGTGTCGTTTGGCTTATGAGCTGACATGGCAATCAATTGTTCTGGATTCATGGAGTTAGAAGCGTACCTTGTTCCTGATTCTCAAACTTGCTGAGATTTTTGGCACAAGTAACAGCCATTCTCAGAGCCCTTGCTTCAAAAGCTTCCAGTACCGCATCAGGGTTTAACCAATCCTCAGCTACATAAATAAAACCAACTTCATCATTAACTCAGGAATTATATTGAGAAAAGATCATTAGTTTGTTAATGTAGCAGGAAGAAGAAAAATATATATAAATTGAAAACTCACCCTTTTGAACACCAGAGCGACATTGCAAAAGATGTGCTGCCCGGCCCATATAAGCAGTTGTGCCAACAGGTACCTTTCCAGATCCCAGCTGGGCGACTGTCTTCATGAGGAATCGAGCAACCTATCAACACAAGTTTGAACAATAGCGTGAATGGTTATTCTTATTGTTATTGTTAAAAACACTGGCGAAACAACAATGAACCAAAACTATAAAAGCAGTCAAATGTGTGTTTACATATCAATCAGAAAAAAAAAAATCAAATTGCACGTGACAAAAGCCAAAACATATGAAACAGGAAAAATTGACAAAAACCTGCAAATAACCATATCTAAGAAAGTAAAAATTCAAAATACGAAACAATATTAAATCAAGAACTCACAGCCAAAAGTCCAGAGAGACATAAGATAACGAGCCACATGCTAAGAAATCTATTTGAGCTGACAGAATTATTCTAGTAAGTGAGAATAGCTTGCAGTTGATGATAAATACCTGTAATTGCAGCACAACATTGTCTCCTTCGTATGTGCAGGCAGGAACATATACAGCAAACAGCTCGGGGAGCCCACTGCACCACAAGTAGCCGTGTCCACCACATAACTTACGACATTCTTCAATGGCATCCTGCACCCAATAGTACCCTTAAGCTGACTTTCAATTCTAAATACACCTCCAAAACAATGTCAACGAGGGAACAAACTTTCCAACATGTGAGCGGTTGGACCCTCAGAGAGACGAAACCAATCAGTCTAGTCTAGTGAGTATAAAGAATCAGGTCTGGAACTTACCGCAGTGGCTGTGGTGGTGAGAGACTTCAACCCTGCAGTGCATGCATGAGCCTCAGGCAAAGTTGCGAAATCACTAGCCGCAAGTCTTTCAGTTACATCCGTGTACAGCCATTTTAGCCACTCTCCAACAAATCGAAATGCATATGCAGATGCTAGCAGAGGAAATAGCCGGTTCTGCTGAGTTTTATAATCAATCACCTGTTACAACAACATGCAGAAATATATTACATTCCCTTTTCTAGCCAACGTTAATGAGAGTTAAAAAAAAACTATAAAAAGCCATGTCGAAGAAAAACAGTTCAGCAGGAACTTACAGACAAATTTGGCTAAAACCGCAAAATATACAAGCAGAGTTTTCAAGGTAAAATATACTTTGAAATTTGTTATGATCCAACATCAATAGGTGTAAACAACCATGCACATGAAATGGGTTTGAATAAGTACCTGTGTCTCAATGCCACCATTATGTGCGCCAAACTGCCTCCGCACTGCGCTGTACCTTGTAGCTATGCAAACTGCTCGAGATAGTGCAATTGAAGCATCTGCTACAATTGCTTGTCTCACATACACCATAGTACCATATACCAGCTGCTTTGGAACATCCGATGGAACATATTTTCCTTCCCTTGTAACTTTTGACAGCCTGAAACGTTTTGAAAGAGGAGAAATATGGAACCATAAGCCCGCATTTAAGCACAAGCAATTTCCTCTAGAATTACATCGTGAATGTTTATTAAATTCAGACCAGAAAGGCAAAGAGAGAGGACCTCATGAGCATTTGATCTCTAGGAATACGAACATGATCAAACATAAGAAACCCGTTGTCCATTGAATTATATGCTCCATTTCCCATCTTCGTCCCGATATCACCAACAGTTATATTCGGAAGAGGAGAATGGTCTTCTAAGCTGCGCAGTTGCACAATGAAACCTGGAAGAGAAAGTTTAAGAAACCAATACCCAAGCAAGAAAAATTGAACAAAAAAAATACTGGAAACTTTTCCCGGTACATACCATGGATACCATAGTCCTTTCCGTTAGTTATGAGACGAGCGTAAACAACAGCATGGGTAGAAACTTTTCCCAAACCACCAGGCCACCACTATTCAACAATCAAGACAGATGAAAATCTTTACACAACTAAGGGAGACTGTGCATAATAATACTCAATCAAAGCCTTTTCGGTCTACTCACTTTGGATGCAGTCTGAGTTGGAGTATGAATTACAAACTCATCAGTCTTGGGATCAAATGTGGCGGTTGTCTCCAGTCCTTGAACATTTGAGCCATGACCAAGCTCAGTCTGTGCATAACACCCAATAATCTGCATCTTACTCGCCAGCGACAACCACTTCTTCTGCTGCTCCTCTGTGCCCTGCCCCTTAATAGCAGGCACAAACATTCCCTAGAGCAAAGAGACACAAAAAAAAAACATGAATAAAAGAATCAAAATTCTGTCTCTAGAAGAGTCTATCTATCGATAAATGAGACGCAGGAAGTACCCAATGCAGATCCACATAAGCAGGCTGATCGATAAAGTGCCTCAATCTTCCTGCTTCTTCCTCTGTAACCAACAACAAATGGAAGAGCACAATAATAAGACGTAATACGAAAAAACTTGAAACCAAGGTGCGTGAGAACAATCCATACCATTGAGACGAAGCTCGATAATCCTCTTAAACGCATGAGCACATTTTCGCAACGTGCTCTTAAACAGCTCCTTCCTACTCAACCGAGCTCTATTGCTTTTCTCAAATACCTATACAAAGAAGATAACGAAATTCACAAATCTAACACAGACCTAATCCTATTCCCTCGCCGCATAAACATTTCCCGTAATCCAAACGAAAATCAGAACAAAAATCAACGAGAATTAAGAAGAAACTCACCGGATCGCTGGCAACGAGGCGGGCAATTCGATCGGAAACCTCAAAAGCGTGGCGGGAACCAGCCCAGACGATCTTCATCTCCTCGACGTCGAACTCCGCTTTGTTTCTCTCATCGGCAAGGTGATCAACTCCTTCCATTGATTCGTAAATTCAAAATCCAGTAGCTAAACACTAAAAAACTTTCCCGAGAAAACTCTCAGAGATGATTTTTTCTATCTCTAAGAAGAAGGAAAAAAACAAGCCCAGAAAACAGAGCGAGGAAACGATGGCCAATGTCTCACTCTACCGATTTAATTGCAGAGTAGTTGGGAGAAAAATTAAGCTTTTATTTCGGAGATAAAAGAAGAGAAATACAAATTGATTTAAAATAGACTCTCTTTTTTTTCTTTCTATAATTGAAATATTTTGGGTTTATCTCTTTCTCAGATCCAGCTCCGACACTGATAAAACCCACGTGGAAAATGGATAAATGTTTAATATTGGATTATATTCCAAATATACGTAATTATTATTCAACGATTGATGACTAAAAAATTAAACTATTGGCAAAAAAACCTTGCAAGTATGTAATAATATCATTTTTTTCCCTCATATGGAATAAATATACACATTTATTTGACTAACAAAAAAGGAATATCAATGTATAGAAATTTTATATGTGGTAAGAAAAGATATTTGACTAATAAAAGTATGTTGTATTTGTAATTTCTGTACTAAAATAAAATAAAAAATACCGTAAAATCAGACGTGTAATAAAAATTTTAATTCGGCTGTATGAAAAAAAAAATGAATGCATGCATCTAAAGGACATGTTTATAAAAAGAAGATAAAACAATTAGATTGAAGATAAGATAATGTTTTGTTTTCTAATGTTTAAAATAGTATATTGTTGCAAACTTGCATGTATAGTTGCGTTATGCATATTTCCAATAGAAAAAAAAAAAACTTAAAATGTTTACACAAAATGAATTTTCCATAGATATTAAGCATTTTGTTTTTTTGTCTCCGTCAAACGCATTAGCTTGTCAACTGTATTTCCATCAAAGTATAGTTAAGTAATTAGACTTGTATACACTATAGTATTATACTCAAAAAAAAAAAAAAAAAAAAAAAACTATAGTATTATATTTATAACTCGTACAATGTTGTCTTTTTGAATTAAAACATTAATCTCGCTATACACCACAAAAAAACTTGCCACGTGTACAAGTTTGGTCCAAACACGTAATCTCCCATTCAAGTTCCACGGGTTTTAAGCGTGTCTATCTTTGAGAGTTTTTGACTAATCATTTTCAAAGTTCCATAAGTTCCTTGATATTCACTAATTAAACATTATAGTAGGTTGAAGTTTGAACTTTGAACACTATTGTTTCTTACATTTCGTAACAAAAACATCTACGAAGTGGCGTATGTTAGCCTGAAACGCTCCTTTATATAGTCGCCGGCGAGGATAGGCGGGAATCTGCACCGATGGAAATAAATCTTTATGAGAAAAGGACTCAATTTTTATTCTATTACACTTCAAGACCAAAAGATTTTAAAAACGTGTAATATGCCCCTCCTCACACCCTAAAATTGGATTTAAGATTCAAGAAGACATACCTTGGGGGACAAGTTTCGCTGCAACAACTCTCCAAGCATTTCACATTACAATCTGGATTGGGATCTAAGAAGAACACCACCTACAAAAACTTCTCCTTTAATTAATTACCAAAACTTTATCAGTTTGTATAGAAATTAGAAAGAAAGAAACAAGACAAAGCTACCGAGTAACGTTCTTTTCCTACCGGCATCACTCTGTGCAATGTAGACCTAAACCCATTACAAGAAAATACCAAATGTGAAGAAACGCAGAAAACACATTCTCGCCTAAGTAAATTGATTTAAGTTTACCGGAACAATCCATTGGTCCATCTCTCCATCATATCACCAATGTTGACGATAAACTCCCTACGGTTACAAGTCCCCGGATTTCAACAATTATTTCTAATCATAATCTTGTAACCAAAAAAAGCTAGACTTACCCTTTAATTGCAGGGACATCTTCCCAAGTGTGTGGTTGTTTCGATTTGTCTCTACAAACCTAAGAGTTCAGTTCACAGACGGTGTAAGAACATAACTAAAGGAAGAGTATGACAAGAACTACAAGAGAAATCCAGAGATATTTACCTGAAGTCCTGGAACTCCATCAGTCAAAAGAAGAGTGACCATTCCATAATCTGAGTGAGCTGAGGCACCATATGTTTCAACATCTGAAGAAATCACTTCACCTATAACCATAACAGGTGCAGAGATCAAAACCTGACTCGAACTCCTGGAATGTGGCTTAATTTTCCACTGATTCACATATGTAAAGATAAATATTCCTTTCATATGTTAAGATCTAACTATGACGAGAGTTCATTAAGGTTAATATCAATCCAACCAGAATTTGATGTACATAGAGACACCTGGATAGCGTAAGAGGCGAACAACTGCTGTAGGATCATTCAAGGCCCCAACTTTTTCGAAGAAGTCCTCTTCTAAATCCAATGCCAAGGCAATCAAGCCGAGCAATTTTCTACCCACGGACCTTAAAGCAGCAATGCAAACACACAACTAGCAAGTTAATCCAGGAAAGTAATGAGATATAAAAAAATAGAAAACCCTCATGAAACAGCGTACTCTTCCTATTATTTGTAACCTGAAAAGAATTTATTTCAATAACGCACAGGCACCTAAGATTGTTCATTTGTACTACCGATGTAATTGGCTACAATAGACTATATTTATCCCTACCATCAAGGTTCAAATCTAACAGTTATAATGAACTTGAAACCTATTTTCAACTGAGGATATATAGAGAAGACAGGTATGAAGTTTTATTCTGAGATTCACTTTGCAGAAGAAAGAAAAGAGCAGGTGCTTACAGGACATTCTTGTAGTAGCATTCCATGGTTTGCCTCCATGATGGCAAGATACCTTTAACATACACATAACCCTTGAGAGATAGAGACAAAAAGTTTGAGATCAAAACCGATTACCGAAACAGGTAGAAAGAAATTACCTTCCGAAGGCCATTGATTTGGGTAACGTTGAGCGAGAACACCTTTCAAAGAACCAAAATAGAAACTTTCCTTGGAATCACCTAACAAGGAAAGATCAACTTTTTACACTAACTCAGCAAGAAAACAAGCCACATGTGCAAAAATGCTAACCTATTGAGCTCAAGGACGGGTCAAGTTTCTCAGCATACAATGGAGTATAACCGAGCAAATCACGGCGGAGTAAAGCCATCTTTTCCTCTAGTGGGAGATTAAAGAAGCCTTTGCTCTCCTTGAAAACCCTTTCCACTAATTCTTCAGAGATTCCATGATTCTTGACATAGAAGAATCCATGTTCAAGACATGCCTTATAAAAATAACAAAACAAACATTTCATCAGCAATCATAGAGACATGTATGTCTCAAACTAAATTAGTATACACAAAGACCTCCTTCAAATCAATAACGCAGACCAAAATTCATATACTCAACAAAAAGATAAAACAATCTTCGTCAATTGATGGTACAGGTACGAGTCCTATCATCACTTACTAGTAGAGAATCAGAATACAAAAAAGTAACAGAGAGGTGAAGAAGAACCTGACGAATCAATTGAGCGGTGGAGATTTTTCCCGGCGAAGAAAGGTCGATGATCGGAAGTAGAAGCGACGTTCCCATTTCTCCTAATAGTCTCTCTGTTTCGAAACTGAATTTGCTCTGATCGTTTTGACTCATAGGGACCATACGACGGTGCTTGCAATTATGAAATGGTAAATTACGAAATGTAAAAAAATTTGCTAATGTTGAAGTGGGCTCTAATGGGCTATTGAATCTCATATCACAGATTAAGCCCACATTGGCCATAGGCTGAATATCATTCATATATCATCATAATATTGGAGGGTTTATGACTTTATGTAAGAGATAAGAGATGTCAATTCACCTAAATTTGATAGCAAATTAATAACTAGTCCTTCCTTTTTCCGAGTGATGTTCTCATTATTCTATGCATTTAATATTATTGGTTGAATAATTTTTTTTAGTAAGTAAATAATATTTTAATTAATATAAAAAAGACAAGAAAAAATGTTATTTTAATATATAGTTTCTTAATTGGTGTGTCAAAGTCAAAACATTAAACATCAATTAAAATGAAACAAAGTGAGTTTTCTTTAAGCCTTACTAATAACAACAGAAAATACTAACTCGCATATATCTTTGTATTTGTATTCTCTTTTGCTACATAAAAGAAAATTAGATAAACTAAAACTTTGTAGGATCATAAACCATTATCCTAAACCCTAAAGAAAAACTAAAATGTACAAGAAAAAGTTTGGTGAAAAGTGAAAACACAAACCTATTTACGAACGAACAAAAAATAATATAACATAGGATTGTCCTTTAAGATCCGCACCTTCCAATATGATGTTGGGGGATGTTGTTGAATGAGCCACTCATTCCAAGCTACATTGATTACTAGAGCACCAACAATGACGGCCAAAATTGCAACAATCAACCCCACCAACATACCAATCTGCCCAAGTTTGATTAAAGATTCTTTTAACTTGTGTAAACGCATCCCAAACCTCTTCTTCTTAATGAACGTTACCATCTCCTTAACCTTCGCTTCCCTCGCCTCCAGTAAGATCAAGGGTTCTTTCAACTTCTTTTGTCTAATCGACTTTACCATTTGCTCAACCTTCAACTTCAATCCCATGACAACAATCACCCTCCTTATAAAGATCAAACGTTCTTTTATCTTCTTTAAATGCATCTCATATCTCTTCTTTCTAATAGACTTTACCATTTGGTCAATATTTATTTCCATGCCTTCAGCGTAATACCGGGAAAGCAGTAAACTCGGTATGCTCATATCCAGCTTCGGTCCTTCCGGTTTCCACTCTTCATATATCTTCTCTGCTCCTTGTACATTGTCCAGCTTTAACAAAGAGCTAAGAACTGTTCGATATCCATTATCATTCACCTTTGTTTCTTTCTTGTACTCATCCCAAAGACGGTACACTTCTTTTTCACTCCCTGCCACGTTACCATACATCTCTATCGCCTTTTCTATCGAACCAGATCTAAGGTAAGCCTTTGCCATTGCAACGATGGTACCTCCCTCTAGTTTGATTCCTTGCTCATCAACCCACGTTTTAAACGTCTCCATCGCTTTTATCTTGCATGTGTCCGCGTATACCCTCAAAACATTGTTCACCGTGGGACTGTCACACTCCACCTTGGTTTCTTGCATCTCACGTACAAGCTTCTCGACCATATCTAGTTTTTGGAGCTGACCGTAGAGAGAAATCATCGAGTTGAAGGGTGAAGGTTTCAAGAGGAATCCAAGCTCTCTCATCTTCTCAAACGTGGCCTCAGCTTTATCTAATGTATTCTCAGATTTCGTGTAAGAGCTCAAAAGAGTGGCGTAGACAAAATAATCCGTCATGTTCTTAGGAATGCTTTTGAAGAACTTCTCGGCTTCTTCCAAGCCAAGAACATTCTCAACAAGATGAAGCCGAGCTGAATAATCTTCTGGAACAATATCAAAAACCTTTTGTTCACCCATCCACTCCGATGCCTAATAATAATACATTACAAAATATCAAATCTCCTTACTACACGAGACTCTTAAGAATATATGTCACATTTTTATACCAAAATTAACAAAAGTAGTCTATAATGGATATTGGAAAAACCTCAAGAGCTTTAGAAAATTGATTGGAGCCACGGAGATTCTTGATGAAGCCTCTGAGGTCAGACGGCTTCACTTGATGCCCTTGTTTCTGCCATGACGCTAACATTGGAGTGATGTGTGCATTTTGATTTGAATTTGTCACGATCCGACTAGGCAAATTTTGATCCGCAGCCGATACGGTTCCGTATGAGCGAAACAAACAACTCCTGTTACTGTGAGCGAGAATACGTCTCGCGTGTTGTTGAAGAATCTGTGTCTTGCACATTTCTGACGATTGGGAGAAGATTTAGGGTTTACGTGATTTAGTTTTATTGTTGGTTCGTGAGGGTTAAGTCAATAAATAATAAGTCAATTTTTGGCGTGTTAAACAATCTTTTATTTAATCTACCAAAAATAAATAAATATAGTATATATTTAACAAACAATGGAGTGAATTTATAAATGGGCTTTGCTTTGTTTCAAATCTTTTTTGCCTTTGTTCTAAATTAATCCGTATAACATTGTAACAATTTGCTCAAACATTCCTATTATAACTGGCGATGAAATTTGCCTTGTCAAGAATTCGCAAATTCACAACGGTTCTGACTTCTGTGGGAAAGTGATGCAGCGCATCCTCTGCAACAATCGGGCCTCGTGACAGACTCCTTCGTGGGCTGACCACTCTCGGCCCATTCTTCTTCTATTTGTTTTCTCATTCTGTTTTGTCAAGGATATACTCAAATCCTTTCTAGACTACTTCTCTTGATTCTCTTTATCTCGTTGGCTTTATCTCTTATTTGTTATAAGTAGTCGATCTCGACTCACGTTGTAGATCATCTTGGTTTTATTGAATTCAGTTATTAAAGAGCTTTTAGCCCTGAGAAGAGGATTCTCACCCCTATTACTTAAACGTTAAGCGTTTCTAGTAAGATCCAAGTTCGATATCGTCTTCTCCAGGAGACTTCAATTTCGTGCTTGTTACATAGCTTCCGCCTCTCTATCAGTTGGTATCAGATTCTTGTCTTTCCTGGATTTGAATTCTGTATCAATCATGCCTCCTCCTAAGCACGAAGGAGAGAAGATCCCAGACAACAACATCGATTGGAAAGAGTTTCATGAAACTCTACTCTCATCTCAAGCCGCTATGCAAGCATCACAAGCAGCGCTGCAAACTTCCATTCAAGAGCTGAGTCAAGTGTTGATCCGACATCTTGGGGGAGGTAATCAAGCGCCGCCACCAGCAGCCATCATCAACACACCAGCAAACCAAAACAACCAGCAGGTCATCGTTGACGGTGGCCAGCAACACAATCCGTAACAGCAACAACTTCCCTTAGCACTTGAATACCCACAGCAACACGAGCTCGCACGTTTCAGACAACAGGAGCAGCGACAACATGACACACGTTGGGAGACTGGTTTTAAAGTGGACATACCAGAATTCGTCGGAGGGATCCGTGGCGATTCACTTCTGGATTGGTTGGTAGCTGTTGAAGAAGTGTTGGAGTTTAAAGGTGTACCAAATAATCGGAGGGTTTCACTCGTTGCAACATGTTTTCGGGGACACGCAGCGTCTTGGTGGCAACAACTCAAGTCATCACGAGCTCGCGCCGGGAAAGAACCAATCCGTTCATGGGATAAGCTCAAGAAAAAGTTACGGGACACCTTCCTTCCACACAATTACGACCGTACTGTGTATAATCGTCTACAGAATTTGCGTCAAGGAGCACGTTCCGTTGAGGAGTATGCGGAGGAATTTTACCTCTTGGCCACCCGCAATGACATTTATGACAGCGAAGTTCAAATGGTTTCACGATTTATTGGTGGATTGAGATCTCAAATTCAGAACGCCCTGGCCCAATTTGACCCATCCACAGTCGCAGAAGCTCATAGGCGTGCCTCATCTTTCGAGCAACAATTTCGCACAGCCTCAAACTCCTCCTTCTCTCGATCCCGCAACACAGACCAGAAACCCACCACCACGAGTGTGACATCGCGCGATACAACAGAGCAAGGAAATACGAGTACAACTCACACCACCAAAGAAGAAGAGCCTGCTTTGCGCCGTTCCACTCGTCCTAATGCTCTAAGGTGTTATTCCTGCGGAGAACCAGGTCATCGACAAACCGCCTGCCCCAACCAAGCCCGACGTGGGCTCCTTATTGAAGATGGTAAGGTGATAGACGAAGATCCTGACTATGATTCACTAGAAGATGAAGGAACAGAAGAGCCTATCACGACACTTGCTACTCCAGGAGATACAGGTCGTGTGCTAGTGTCACGTTTCTTGTGTTTGACTCCACAACAACGAGAAGAACACTGGCTACGCACCAATATTTTTCGTTCGACTTGTACCGTCAAAGGCCGCGTTTGTACCTTTGTCATCGATTCGGGAAGCTGTCGTAATATTATTGCGGAGGAAGCAGCCCGCAAGCTAGGCCTGCCTTTTGAAGCGCACCCCACAGCCTACTCAATCACATGGCTGCAAGAAGGCGTTTCATTTCGTGTGTCTCATCGGACCCTTGTTCCTTTCTCTATTGGCCCATTCTACAAAGACAGGATGTATTTTGACATCGCACAAATGAACGTGAGCCACTTAATTTTGGGGAGGCCATGGGAATATGATCGCAAAATCATTCACGATGGAGCCGCCAACACCTATGACTTCCTTTGGGAAACTCACAAAATCCTGCTGCTACCATCACCGGACACTCCCTTAGTGCCTCACGCAACACCGCCGCCCGAAAAATCACCACCACCTCCAAAAACACTGACAGCTACGGGTCATCATGGTGGCACCATTCTCTGTTCTTTTTCTACTTTTGAAAAGGAATTACAACAAGAAGGCTTCGCCTTAGCCGTCCTCACTTCGTCACCAAAACCAGCCACCCCGCAAACCCCTAGTTTGTTTGATGGTGTCCTCACGGAATTCACAGACGTGTTCCCTCATGAACTACCACAAGAATTGCCTCCTCTCCGTGACATTCAACACCACATTGACCTCGTTCCCGGTGCTACACTACCAAATCGACCTCACTACCGCATGAGTCCACAAGAACATGATGAGCTCCACCGACAAGTAGAAGAACTTCTTAGCAAGGGCCATGTACGTGAAAGCCTCAGCCCGTGCGCCGTGCCCGCTCTTCTCATTCCAAAAAAAGACGGAACATGGCGTATGTGCGTTGATAGCCGTGCCATCAACAAAATCACAGTCCATTACCGCTTTCCTATTCCTCGGTTAGACGATCTATTAGACCAGATTGGGAAGGCATCTATCTTCACTAAGATCGACTTAAAGAGTGGCTACC
This sequence comes from Arabidopsis lyrata subsp. lyrata, assembly GCF_000004255.2. Lineage (NCBI taxonomy): Eukaryota > Viridiplantae > Streptophyta > Magnoliopsida > Brassicales > Brassicaceae > Arabidopsis > Arabidopsis lyrata. The sequence continues at coordinate 11,815,521 of NW_003302549.1, read as the reverse complement.
ATCAAATACGGATTAGTCCTGGGGATGAATGGAAGACCGCTTTCAAGACCCGTGAGGGACTGTTTGAATGGTTGGTAATGCCGTTTGGACTCTCCAATGCTCCGAGTACGTTCATGCGTGTGATGAATCAAGCCCTCCGACCGTTTATTGGAAAATTCGTCGTCGTGTACTTTGACGACATACTCATCTTCAGCTCTTCCGGCGACGAAACGAGACTCACCTCCGATCCGTTTTAACTGTTCTCCGAAATGAAAAATTATTCGCAGCCCGTCACAAGTGTGAATTTGGAGTCAAGCAAGTTCTCTTTTTGGGTTACATTATTTCTGACAAAGGGTTATCCGTAGATGAATCCAAGATTGAAGCTGTTCGTTCTTGGCCAGTACCACGCACAGTGACGGAAGTACGCAGTTTTCACGGTCTCGCTTCCTTTTATCGCCGTTTCGTCCACCATTTCAGCAGCATTGTCGCCCCTATCACGGACTGCATACGTGATGGGAAGTTCTCATGGACACCGGAGGCTGATGAGGCGTTTACACTCATCAAACACAAGCTCACGACAGCCCCCATTTTGGTCCTTCCCGATTTTTCCTTGACCTTTGAGCTACATTGTGATGCCTCTAAGCTAGGAATTGGCGCGGTGCTTAGTCAAGCAGGCCGGTCGCATATTACAGCGAAAAATTATCGGGAGCACGTGGCCGCTATAGCACTTACGACGTGGAGTTTTATGCAATTGTTCAAGCAATCAAGCATTGGAGACATTATTTGGTTCACCGCGACTTCGTTCTTTTCACGGATCATGATGCACTGCGTCATCTTGATAGTCAAGCGAAGGTTTCATCAAGACATGCCTCCTGGATCGCCTTCCTACAACAATTCACTTTCTCCATAAAACACCAATCCGGCAAAACAAATCGAGTAGCTGATGCATTAAGTCGTCGACACACGCTTTTGACGACCATACACGCATCCGTTAAGGGCTTTGCAACGTTTGCGGATCTCTACAAGACTAACCCTTTTTTCTCACGAATCCTCCAAGACGCGGAAAACAACCTCACGGACGATTTTTCACTTCAAGATGGGTTCCTTTTCAAGGGTTTACGGATTTGTGTCCCTGAAGGCAGCTGGCGCCTTCAAATAATCAGTGAGCTCCATAACGAAGGACACGTTGGTCGAGACCAGACATTACAGTTAGTATCAACATCTTACTTCTGGCCAACCTTAAGACGCGATGTTGAACGTTTTGTGGAACGTTGTAGAGTTTGTCAAATGGCTAAAGGAAAAGCATCCAACGCCGGTCTTTATCTTCCATTACCAATCCCGACACAACCATGGACCGATGTGAGTATGGATTTCATTTTAGGGCTGCCTCGCACTCAACGTGGGAATGATTCGATTTTCGTCGTGGTGGATCGTTTTTCGAAAATGGCTCATTTCATTCCTTGTAAGAAGACCACAGATGCTATCACGGTGGCTTCACTATTTTTCAAGGAAATTTATCGCTTGCATGGATTACCTACATCCATTGTCTCGGATAGGGACACACGATTCCTAAGCCATTTTTGGCGATCTTTGTGGAAGCTCTTAAGAACAAGCTTGGATATGAGTTCCGCTTATCATCCACAAACCGACGGCCAAACCGAAGTCACTAATCGTGCTCTCGGAGATTTGCTGCGCTGTTTAGTAGGGGATAACATCAAGAGTTGGGATGCCAAGCTTTGTCAAGCGGAGTTTGCTCATAACCATGCATTTAACCGTAGTGTTGGGTTTTCTCCATTTCGGGTTGTCTATGGGTTTATTCCGCGCTGCCCATTGGACCTTACAACACTCCCCGATCAAACTCGCCTACATGGGCAAGCTTTGGACTTCGTGGAGGAACTTCAGCAAGTTCATACGGAAGCTCAAGCCAATCTGGAGGCTGCGGCGACCAAGTACAAAGAAGCGGCTGATTCGAAACGTCGGGAGCTGATTTTTAATCCTGGCGACTTGGTGTGGGTTGTCTTAACGAAGGACCGCTTTCCTCTCTGTGAATACAATAAGCTTAAGTCACGAAAAATTGGTCCACTTGAAGTGGTGGAACGGATTAACGCCAACGCGTATCGTGTCAAGCTTCCTCCTCATCTGCGAACATCGGACGTTTTTAATGTGAAGTATTTGTCTCCGTTTCGCGGCGACAACGACACTCTGGGTTCGTGGTCGAACCCCCTCTCACCCGGAGGGACCTGATGCAGCGCATCCTCTGCAACAATCGGGCCTCGTGACAGACTCCTTCGTGGGCTGACCACTCTCGGCCCATTCTTCTTCTATTTGTTTTCTCATTCTGTTTTGTCAAGGATATACTCAAATCCTTTCTAGACTACTTCTCTTGATTCTCTTTATCTCGTTGGCTTTATCTCTTATTTGTTATAAGTAGTCGATCTCGACTCACGTTGTAGATCATCTTGGTTTTATTGAATTCAGTTATTAAAGAGCTTTTAGCCCTGAGAAGAGGATTCTCACCCCTATTACTTAAACGTTAAGCGTTTCTAGTAAGATCCAAGTTCGATATCGTCTTCTCCAGGAGACTTCGATTTCGTGCTTGTTACATAGCTTCCGCCTCTCTATCAGAAAGGAATCTCACACTACAAGAAATATCTACATTGATAGCATAAGAGGATAGCTCATTTTTCGTAACTGCTATGATAGATAACTTTTATTTTTGATTACGATATAATAGCACTAAAATCACGCTAAGTAAGAACATCACCAAATCAGAAGCTAAAATCACTTATTCCGCTAATATTTTGGTGAAAATTTCACTTAAGCGCCAAAAATAATTTCAGATCTAAAACTTTTAAGTGTCATGGTGTATAGCCAAAGCAAATAATAAACTTATTTTCTCTCAATGATAAAACATAAAAAAAAAAAAACCCCAAATCGAAAACCTCTGTCTCTTCAACTCCGACTCCACCACCGTAAAGCTCTTCGCCGACCTCATTTCATGTCCATTCCATCCTTATCCTTCATCCTCCAGCTTGGTTCACATGGTCGATTCCTCCGATACAGATAACACCAATCGGGACACGGATCTAGATCGAGATCGAGAGGCCACCAAGTTTGTTTCTGAATCGTCACGAGGTTTGTTTCATGGTGAGCTAGAGGTCTTCGCTTCTCAGGTATAGAGTTTCTGTTATTTCCTTTCTTGAATCTGTTGTTTTGCGGTTTTGATTCTCAGAATTTCATGAATTCGTGTGAAATATTCTTCCAAATCTGTATCTTGAATTATCGTCATGGTGTTGTAGTACTGAAGTAGAATTATTTTTTGTATCTTCTTAAAGCTTCTCAGACATGTACAAATATTGAATTGGGCTGAATTTTGCAGTGTTTGGGAATAATGTTCCTGGAGAGAAGAAGTATGGTGGTTTCTTTTTCTTTTTCTTCTCTTGCTTCTTCTCTGGCCACAAACTACTCTTTCATGGTAAGATTTGTGAACTAAGAAAATGTCTTTGTCTATTTGTTTTTCTCAGTTATGCAGATTAATTAATCAATCTCTTCTTGGTGTAGGTTCTGAATTCTTACCTCTTGATATTGAGAAAAATCGTAAGCTTACTTTGTCTTAGTTTTGGTATATGTGTAAAAAGGCTACTGCCATGGCTATTAACCGGATTTTGAATCAAACACAGCTTACATGAAAAATCATATGTTGGTTTCATCGGAAATGAGGATTGTTGTTGTTTTGCCTTTGTTATAGGGTGAATGAATCTTTTGACGCTAGAGAAATGGAGTATGTGCGGTTAGTATCCTCTGTTTGTTGGATATATATGGTGAGATCACATTTGTTTTGAACTTGTATTCTTTTGGTAAGTTGTGAAGAAGAGAGAGATGGAACCTTAGGAGTCTCTAGAAGTGACGCAGTCAAGGCTCTCTCCTACTCCGTTTCTTACTTTGCCTCAGTCAGGTTCGTCGAATTCTTTCTCGTAGCTTTCAACTTGTTTATCTTTTAAGAGAATAAGTTTTTGTTGCCTCAGTCAGGTTTGGTTTTATCTCTTAACTTCAGATGGTCCATTGAGCTATAAGTTTTCGTTGCATCAGTCAGGTTTGGTTTGATTGTACACCCCTAGATCTATTGGGTTATATCAATTTCTATCACTCTTTGTCGCTTTAGATCTTATCCCCAAATTCTTCTTCTTCTTAAAAGCTTTTGGGTTAGATTTTGTTAGGTTTTGATTGATTTGGGTTGGATTTATTTCTTAGAAGCTTTTGACCGGAGTGGAGTGGTGTATGTTCTGATGAACCTTTTCATGCCCTTAAGGTGTTCGACGAATTGCCTCATTATTGGCTGGCTTGTTTCTTAATTGTTTTGTGTTGATTTTGGTTTTGTGGTGTTGCTCTTGAACCTTTCAGGTGCTTACGATTCTTGTCACTAACCTATAGAAGAGTAGAGTAGAGTTCTGGTTTATCTTTGATGGGGTTTTGTTTCTTACCGTAAGTGAAGATGTTTCCAACTAGATCTTACTTTTGCATCTTTGGGATGGGTGTTTTTCCCCAGTCTAGAAATAAGTAATTTTCTGCTTAAGTTTTTGTTGGATTTCTTATCTCTTTTCCTTAATTTATGAAAGGTTGTGACTTTAGCAGTTTGATTAAACATATCTAAATGGGTATTGATTTGTTGATAGTTTAGAGAAAAGTCTTTGACTTTTAGCAGTTTCATTGAACAAGTCTATATGTAACTGAGTTTTATTACAATTCATGATTGGATTTCTGATTTTGTTGAAAGAAAGTAATGAGTTTTAAACTTAATTTGGTGCTTGTAGCTCTTCTGTGAAGAAATACTCATTGGATGCTCCTCTACGTCAACCTCTTTTAAGTTATCTCTCCTCAAGCACAAAGCTTTTACTCTAGAGGTTGGTTTGTGATTCATGTATTTTTGTGAGGCTTCTATGAACAGATTTCTGAGGTCATGGAGTTTAGATGTTTCATATTTGTTATGAGGAGTGCACTTATAGTTGTCTCTGCATTCAGATAATTGTGTTCACCAAAAACCCCAATCGAAGGGTACTTGTCTCTATTCAATGATTTCTTATATTTGATTCGTTGGATATTGAGATGTCTTATAGATAACTTGACTGCTTATTACCTTATTCATGGCTGCAGGAAGATGAAAATTAAGAATTTGCAAAGTCTACGGGTATCAAGAGCTTTGTAAGGAACTACTCTCGGAACAACTGTGTACTTGAGTTCGTGAACGTTTATGAGCCAACCATTTGGATGTATCTAGGAAAGCTACGATTTTTCTACCACAGTCGGCTTTGAAATCTATATTTTCTGTTATTAGTAATGTAAGTTAGTATAAGAATTGGTATAATATTATGTATTACTTGTTTTGGGTAATGTAATATTGTTATTGTTTATGTTGATGATTTATGGAATATAAATTTATTGATAAATCTAATTTAATAAATTCTGTAAAATATAAAATAGAAAAATTATATAAATCGAAATAACAAAATAGCAAAATAAGTGTTACGACACAATATAACAAAACATCGATTAAAAATGTTATAAAACAATATAAAGCAACACTAAATATATGCTACAAGAAAGTATTTTAAAACAATTGATTAGTGCTATAATAGAACGGCCTATAATAGCATTCGGAAAAAATGCTATTGTATATGGGAGGTCTACCATAACAGGGGCATAACATAGCGTTTATGAAATCGCTATTAATGACATTTAATAGCTCTTCTCTCATGCTAACAATGTAGATATTTCTTGTAGTGTCAATAACTTACTACATGATTCAATGTTTCTGTGTTATGTTTATTTCATAGGCTTAATCGGTTGAGTCGGTTCATGTGCTATGTACATGCAAGTCTTTAGATTGGCAAATATTTGTAAACTTTTTGGACCTGCAAAGTCTTTATAATATCAAAATAGGTTACACACTGAGTTATTAATTGACATTTCATTAACATTGATATCAACTTTAAGAAAGACTAAGAACAAGAAGACAAATTATTGAGTTTAACAATGAGATTGAGAGGAAAGAAAGATCGAGAAGAAGACGAGAAGATGAAGTAGCGAAGGAAGAAGATTTTGTTTTTCTTCCTTTATCGCATGAAGCCATGAAGATGAAATATCAGTTTGCTTAACTTAGCAGACTTATTACTATCGTAAAGTGACGCACAATTGGTCTGCCTTTGCTAGGTTGGGAAATTTTGGTTTCAAAACATACCAATAATGGCTGAAGTATTAGCTGGAGAATGTTTATACAGTGACAGTGTCATTTCATTCATCACACTCTAAGAATTCTTATGAAAAGCAAGACAAGTCATGAACAAATTATTTTTAATTAATGTGGAATCATGTCTACAATTAATACATTTATTGATCGAAAATACACCTTACAAGATACAGTTTCAAGTTTTCAGTGTTTTATCACCTTTTGGTATTATGTCATGTCCAAGCAAAAGTGAACACTCAAACATTTGACACATGTCTTATTTAAGAAAATCTGGAGCTAGCTTCTCAGTCGGAACCGGAGTACGAGGCGAGGGTTTGACTGAATCGCTCGTGGAAATAGTCTTTGGCCCGGACCGGTGGAAACCTGAGGGCAAATCAACCTTTTTGGTTTTCCAATAAGATACCAAAACTTTCAAGTTATCACAAAATCACCCCCAGCATGATGGATGAAAACAGTCAGACTCAAAACTCAAAAGCTTATATAACATGAGACAACAAATTGACAAATCAACCTTTTTGGTTTTCCGATAAAAGACCAAAACATTTAACTTACACAAAATTACACATGATGAATTATGAAAACAGTCAAACTTAAAATTTTACAATTTTATAACATGAGACAACAAAAATAATGAGAGTTGTTACATACCTGGGAGGAGATGTTTCACTACAACAGCTCTCCAAGCACTCTACAACACAGTTTGGGTCTGGATCGACAAATACAGCAACCTTCAAAATAATTAAACCGACAAGTTTATGTCACGATAATGATGATGATTAGTAAAACAGATACTAATTCAAACAAATTGTACCGTACCGAATAACGTTCTTTTCCCACTGACACCACTCTATGCATTGTTGATCTAAAAATCAAGAAGCACTATTAAATCAAAATATCACCTTATAAATGAAATTGTAAATTAACTAGAAAGTATGGATCTTATTTTTTGGTACCGGAAAAGACCATTAGTCCATCTTTCCATAAGGTCGCCGATGTTGACAACAAAAGTCCTGTGGATTTACACAAAGTTCTCATAAGTTTTAGGCCTTAACTGCAAATAGTGTCAATCAAAAGCATATGTTTATATAACTTACCCTTTAATTCCAACGACATCTTCCCAAACTTTTGGTTCTTTATCTTTATCTCTACAAACCTTTTATTACGTAAACATTAATTGTTATAAGAAGTAGAAGAATACAAAAGAAGAAATTCTCAGTTTTAAAACGATTATGAGATGAATACTTGAAGCCCTGCAACTCCATCAGTTGCAAGAAGAGTTATCATTCCAAAATCTGAATGAGCAGAGGCACCACATGTTTCTTCTCCAGATGAATTCAACTCTCCTATAATAATGTGACAAAGAGGGAATCTAAGAGTAAAGTAAAGAAACTAACAGTGATTTTTTCTTATATAACAGCTTCTAAATATTAATGTCTCTAATCAATCCCCAAAATGCTATAAGTTTTTGGTGAATTAAAGACCTGGATAACGTAAGAGACGAACAACTGCTGCTTGATCATTGAAGGCTCCTACTTTTTCAAAGAAGTTTCCCTCCAAATTCAATGCCAAAGCCACTAGGCCAAGCAATTTCTTACCGACAATATCCCTAAGATGCAACAAAGAGCATTAAGCACAAACCAAAAACGATCCAATATACGAGAAGGAAACAACAATGGCATCATGACAGTTTTTTGCGTAGCCATTTGTTTTAACCACGCGGTTTCAAACTTGAGCCTAGTTTCAAAGGTAAGCAGATGTAGAGCAAGTTTCCTTCTACTTACATGACAGTTTTATAGTAGCATTCCATGGTTGGCCTCCAAAGCGGCAAAAGCTCTACAAACATCCAGAACCATAAGATAGATGATCAACATAAACTGAAGAAAGAATTAGTATTTGATAGAAACAAGTACAACACAAAGACTTTATTACTTCTTGCTATATTGGTTTTATTGTGGGTTATTATCCATGAAAACTCAGACCAATCCATCCGGTTTAGACATGTAAACTAACGACCTAAACTCTAGTACTTTTTTTGGTTAAATCTTAGAAACCGTACTTTTTTTACTCGTTAAAATTCATGATCTAGCTGGTTTCCCATTAAGTTATGATGATACTGTATGTTGAATCGACGATCCGGAAAATCCGGGTTGGTTTCCCATTTCGTATTAAAAAACAATATCTTATAATATGTCTCAAGAGTAAGTAACACGAGCTCCATTATCAAATTCCTCACTTTCTTTGTAAATTGTAATCCCACACTGTCACCATTTATTAAATAAAGTATATCATGATTCATGAATCTATATTATATTCTTAAAAAAATATTATGCAACAAACTTTACCTTCAAGAGGCCACTCATTAGGGTAAAGTTGTCCCAAAACACCTTCTGAAGATCCAAAAGTGAACATCTCCTTGGAATCACCTTTTATAAGAAACACTTCATTTGATTACACAATTTTCCTTTTCTACTAACCAAAATGGTAGAAATTGTTATAACATGAATCTTGGTCGTTGACAAATCAAGCAATTAATTTTCATGGCCTATAATATATATATAACTAAGAACCTTTGGAGTTGGCAGAGGATTCGTGTTTCTCGTCGTATAACGGTGAGTATCCACGAAAACCACGACGAGCCATCACCATCTTCTCATCAAGGGGAAGAGAGAATAGTTTCTTGCTCTCCATTAACACTCCTTCCATCATCTCTTCCGGAACGCCATGATTCGTAAGATAGAAGAATCCATGATCCAAGCAAGCCTAAGAAATTGAAAATAATCACCAAAATATCACTCTAAAACTCTATTATTTGAAGCCGACATTTGTACAAGAAGAAGAAGAAGAACCTGACGAATCAATCGGGAAGTAGAGAGCTTCTCCGGCGAAGAAAGATCGATGATCGGAAGTTTCAGAGCTGTTCCCATTATTTCTTCTTATCCTTATTAAAATTCATATGGATTTCTTTCATCTCGCTTGTGTTTTCTTTTTAAGCAGCTGTATGCACTTGTCAGACTATGTCGGTACGACGTCGTTGTAATTTTATTTCTTGACTTTGGGCCCGGGTTTTCATATACTGGGCTTTAGTCCACGTTGTTATCATTTTAGCCCTCATTTTAGCTCAAACAATCGAATGTGTGATTTGAGTTATTTAAAAGAAAAACAGTAAACATATGAAAGTCATAAGAAAATCGAAATAATTATAAAATTTTTAACTATATAAACAAGAAATTATGTCAAAAAAAAATTTATGTAAATTTGGCGACATAACTTTTAAAACATAATATCAACTACAGTAATTTTAATAGAAAAAGTTTTGTGAACACCGATCATTCTGACACAGTTGATAGTATATTCAATTAATTACATACTCCCTCCGTTCCTAAAAGGTTGATGTTTTAGCTTTTGTTGTTTGTTCCACAAATATTGATTTTCTAGCAATTTTATTTTATTTTTATTGACTTATAATAGTAAATTGTAAACTTCAAGATACAATGATTATAAATTATTAACTTTCTTAGACTACTATTAGTTGATAATTAATAAAAATATATAAAATTAAAAAACAATGTTAAAATGATCAAAAAATGATTGAGTTCTTAATATGTGTGACAACTCTAAAACATCAAACTATTAGGAACAGAGGGAGTATTATAGTTTGACGTGTAACTTCAACAAAAATAAAGATAATAAAAAAAATTACAATAGAAATAACTACAGAAAACTAAGTGCTATATAAAGCAATTTAAGTAGTTTCAGGACACATACTTTTTTTTTTGATAAATAATTTCAGGACACATACTTTATGAGGTTTAATAATACGAACTTACACTACTTACGAAAAGAAAAGAGAAAGAAAAAAAAAGTGATCTTAATTAATACTCCATCGGTTTCAAAATATAAGACGTTTTAAGGTATTATTTTTGTTTTAATATGTAAGACGTTTTCAAAATTCTATGTAAATTATAAATTAATTTAATAATTTTTTATTATTTATATTATGCAGTCTCATTCATGATTGGTTAAACTTTTTAAAAGTGGATATTTAACTAAAACGTCTTATATTTTAAAACAGAAAGAGTACAAATTAAAACTTAAAAGTTCTAAGAACACTCATCATCAGTCTAACACCGCTAATATCATGTCCAAAAAGAAAACAGATGTATAATTTTACTTGTTACTTAAAAAAAAGTCAGTATTTTGACGTGTTACTTTACAAAAATTAAAAATAAATAGTAAACCTAATAAAATAACTTTCGAAAATGAAAATTCAAAAGAGCTAAACATACCGACTGGTGTGTAGTTTTAAATAGAACGTTACTATAACTATAGACACAAAAATATTCTTGTGGAATTCCGTCGATATATTATGATTGATACCATTGCAATATGTTTTGTTTGTTCATTAATGGACCTGATTTAATAGGTTTGGGCAGAAATACATAATGCGGCTGATTACAAATCAAACAATGTTTAGAAAACGAAAAAGATCTTAGGACAGTGATTCCTTAATTAATGGAAGATTTAATAAATGCAGGTGGACCATATATCTAATTTTGATGATTCCAATGCCACAGTCCACAGAAGACATTGCCCAAACACGTTTTCTCTTTAGCTTTTTTTGCTTCATCAACAAACATGGTCTCCATCATTGGACCGCTCCTCGTTTTATCACATTATCTAGTATGGTACATTCAATTAGATTCAACTACATTGGTAAACACATTTGTACAACCTTCTACGTTTTAAGTAAATTTTTGAACATTTTACTAATGACAACATGTTGCAGAAACCTAATGAATGCAATCATTTTCATTTCAATGGAATAAAACTTTAAATGAAATCACCTTCATAAGTTTTGAAAATTTAGTTATGTTCTTCTTGTTAATGATTGTGCCGGTCGCACATTGTTTCTGTCCGTCCAATTTTAGTTGAACACTAACAAATCTTTTTTATACACACTAGTGATTATGAATATATATATATATATATATATATACTAATTTAATTTAGCCATTGATTTTATCATGGATGGATAATAGATGGGGAAAAAAACTTAAGTCTCTTAAGAAATTACTTTCAGAATATAATATAGGTTACATATATTATAGTATATTTTTGTCTTGATTGCACATAGAATGGTTTATACAAAACACTCTTGTATATATACAGAATGTGTGTATTATATCTATGTAATATGAGCAATTAGTATATACTAGTGTGGGGGACAACTTCCATCATTTTAAGCAAAAGACAGCTTGGCGTACATAAATTAATAATCATTTAGCTTTCTTGTATAATAATTGTATATATAGTCATAGATCATTATGTCCGCGATTTGATTGCAAATCTCGACTGATTATTGAATTGGTCGCACCACCTTATATATATACTCACAACAAAAAAACAACTAGTAAATGTTTATTATGCTAATACTCAATAATTGAAGTATTAATTAATAAAAAGAGGGAATACATGTAAATCAAATTGAAGTCATAAAATAAAGTAAAGAGATCGTATCCATGAACGAGGTTGCACGTGTGGCACAGCTTTTAAGCAATAGATTAATTAACAAGTGATTATGGATCTAATGAAGCAAATGATTATTGCCGTTTTTGATTTAGCGGTTAATCGCATGTGCCAGCTCAGCTAGTCACATGGCGGAGACACGAGGGACCAGTCCCCGAACCGATCCCATTCCCTAAGCACGCTTCGTTTATTAAATTTAGATTTCAGGAGTATTTTTTGGAAATACACGTAGCCACACGTGCGAGTGATTCTGTCATCAATGGACGCACGATGCTGGTTCCTCCAGCTTTCATTGGACGGCTATGACTCTAGGTACTTTCAGGGATCATCGTATAATTCAACCAAACAAAATTGTTAAATTTCAAGTATATATTTTCTTTTGGTTCAATCAAAATGGAAACTACTTTCATCACATTAAACTTAAGTATGTAACAAGCACCAACTAAAACATTTGATATTAAATTGAGTTCTAAATAAAACGAACTAAAATATTATAAATAAGGAATTGTATTGGAAAGTATTTTGCTACTCTTTCTGTTCTTAAAAGAATGATATATTGGAAAGCTTCGGAAAGTATCTTCCGAAGCTTTATTGGATTTAAAATTCCAATTATGTGGAGCGTACAGAGAAGAAGATATTTTCTGGAAACAGAAAAGTAGAGCCAATTGGTATAAAGAGGGCGATCTGAATACGAAGTACTTCCATGCTACTACGAAGCAACGTCGTGCCCGTAATAGAATTATTGGTCTTTTAGATCAGCATGGGACGTGGGTTGATAAAGAAACTAGTATTGAAGCGTTAGCAGTGGATTATTTCCAAGTCTTTTCTCTACATCCAATCCGACTGAGTTCTCAGCGGTACTCCGAGATGTTCCCGAGATAATTACAGAGGAAATGAATGCGAGGCTCACGAAAGAAGCTTCTTTAGAAGAAGTCCGAAGAGCTCTTTTTCTCTAAATCCTGATAAAACACCAGGGCCGGATGGTCTGACGGCTGCTTTTTATCAGAAATTTTGGGATATAGTTGGAATGGATCTCTTTCAGCTAGTCAAAGATTTTTTTGTCTCTTGTACTTTTGATAGTCGCCTTAATGAGACAAATATCTGTTTGATCCCAAAAACGGAGAGACCGAGATCAATGACAGAGTTCAGACCGATAAGCCTCTGTAATGTAGCTTACAAAGTTATTTCTAAAGTACTTAGCGCTCGTCTCAAGAAGATTCTTCCGGATATTATATTCGAGACCCAGTCAGCCTTTGTTTCTGGTAGACTTATAACAGATAATATTCTTATTGCCCAAGAAAATTTTCACGCTCTCCGGTCTAATGCGGCTTGTAAAAAGAAGTTCATGGCGATAAAAACAGATATGAGTAAAGCATATGACCGTGTAGAATGGCAATTTCTTCGTGTTCTGATGGAGAAATTGGGCTTTTCCCAAACTTGGATAGATCGGATTATGTTCTGCATTTCCTCTGTATCCTATAAAGTTCTCCTTAATGGCACTCCTCGTGGTTTAATTAAACCAAGGAGAGGAATAAGACAGAGGGATCCGATTTCCCCCTTTATTTTTATCTTATGCACGGAGGCTTTAATTTCCCAATTAAAATCGGCGGAATGGAATGGTCACATTCAGGGCCTCCAAGTTTCAAAAGCAAGTCCGTCGACCTCTCATCTGCTCTTTCCAGATGATAGCTTGTTCTTCTGCAAAGCGAATGAAGATCAGGGGAAGGCTATCATTAACATAATTCGGTTATATGGCGGGGCCTCTGGACAACTATTAAATTTTCGGAAATCCTCGGTGATGTTTGGCAAGGACGTTGATGTTCAAACCCAAAATACCATCAAGCGAACCCTTGGGATAACTAATGAAGGAGGAATGGGGACTTATTTGGGACTCCCTGAAAAGATCCACGGCTCTAAAACCCAAGTTTTCGCGTTTGTCCGAGACCGCCTCCATAGTCGGCTCAATACTTGGTCAGCCAAATTCCTTTCCAAGGGTGGGAAAGAGATTCTTATAAAATCTGTAGCTCAGGCTCTACCGACATATGTCATGTCATGTTTCCTTTTACCTAAAGCCATCCGCTCAAAGCTGAGCAGTGCTATTGCGGATTTTTGGTGGAAGACAAAAGCCGATAGTAAAGGAATCCATTAGATTGCCTGGGATAAACTATGCACCCAACTATCAGAAGGAGGCTTAGGTTTTAGAACTTTGGAAGAATTTAATCTTGCTTTTCTAGCAAAACAGTTATGGCGCATAATCAAATTCCCAAATTCTCTTCTCAGCCGTGTGCTCCGGGAACGATACTATCGCTATAGTGATCCACTCGAGATATCAAAATCTAATAGACCCTCCTATGGGTGGCGAAGTATTATGGCGTCAAAACCCCTTCTTACATCGGGATTAAGGAGGACCATAGGCTCAGGGATGAATACCAGAGTTTGGTTAGACCCCTGGATTCCTGATATTCCGGCTCGTCCTGCGAAGAGCACGATAACCGAGAGAGATCCACATCTCTATGTGGACCATTTGATTGATCCTATTTCCAAACAATGGAAACTTGATAGACTTCATGCTTTGATCGAACCTTCGGATATTCCTCTGATTCTAGGTATCTGCCCGAGTCGCTCATATTTAAATGATGGATATAGTTGGAATGGAACAAAATCTGGCAACTACTCTGTTAAGTCAGGGTATTGGGCTGCGCGGGATATTTCCCGTCCTACTTGTGACCACCCTTTTTAGGGACCGGAGATCACTCCTCTTCTGGCACAAGTATAATTACAACTGTTCAAGCTTTTAAAGCTTTCTTTCCCTTCGTTTTGTATTAGGTTTATCCCGCATGGTAACAATGTCCGTGCCGACTTTCTTGCAAAAAAGGCAAGAACACGAGGATCCTTATTCTCCCATGTAAGCACATCGGCTCCGGATTGGCTCTCTTTAGAAGAAAGTCTCCGTCCGATAACTTAATAAAATGGTGTTTGACAAAAAAAAAGAATAAAAAAAAAGAATGATGTTTTGAGTTTTGCACACAAATTAAAAAAAGTAACTTTTATATTTTTAATTATTATTTTGTTAGTTTAATAATAATATTAGTTTTACTTCTCTCCTTTCTCTATTGGTTACAAACAAAAATAATAATCATATTTTTATAAAACATCAATTTTGGTGGAACAAGTAAAAAAGTTAGAACATCAAATAAGTAGGAACAGATGGAGTACTTGTTTGTGACCGGTAAAAACAATCACTATAGATCAAATACCAATGATCTGATAAAGTCCGAAATGGGAAGTCATCGAATTTTTGGAAAATTTTGACAGTTGGGGAGATGAAGCCTTATGGGGCAAACAAGGACACACGTGTGCTTCGCTGTCTTATGATCCTGAATCGAGTGTCGAACTTCGAGCTCCACGTCCCTTCCACGTGAAGATGGTAATGGTCGAACCAACTTGCCTTTAGTTTTCGATCCCCTCCTGTCCTTTTTCACATTAATGTTCTTATTTCTTTTCTTAACGTTGTTTGTCTTTTTAATGGAGTCGAGGTTTGCACATTTGTTTATTACAATAAAAGTTATATTATTATATTATCATAGCCGTTTAAAATGATTCCAATACTCTTCTTTTTTTTAGGTCCAACATTCGAATACTCTAGTCTCTGTCTATGCAAAACAAATAGTACACGTATAATTCATATTGTTCATGCAGAATTTTAGGTATCTGCAACTTGTTTCCGAAGATCATTAAAGAACCGCCGATGAAAAATATACATTTTATGATAGAAAAACCACTCAAAATTATATATTAGTGTTTTGCGAATTATATCCTCCAAAGCGCGGTTGTTCTAAGAGAGGAACCCCGGGGAATAATTCAACGTTTGCTTTAGTGTTTCTAGTGGTCAAGTTTGTTATCCGTATTCCTTTCTCTTATTTTCAGATGTTTTACTCGGATTAATATCTCATGGTATGTTTAGTTTAGAGTCAAGGCCGGCCCATGGGTAAAGTCTATGAAGCAAGGGCTTTAGGCATCAAATAATTATAAGTAGTTTTAGGGGCATCAATTTTTAAAATGTTACTGTGGTCTAGTGGTTAGATTGAAGTTTTTTGTTGTACAGGTCATGGTTTCAAATCCCATACATGTTAAAACTTGTATTTTTTTTTTATAACAGCTTTTGCTAATGGGCCAAATTTTTTTTGCTTTAGGCACTCAAATAGTTTAGGCCGGCCCTGTTTAGAGTAGTATTTATATAGTTTATATTTTCCTCTATCTATCGGGTTACTGGGTCTTAAAGTAGGGTTTGGCACATTTTGTCGGTCTTTCGGAAAATGTAAGTGATCTAGTAGATTCAACGCGATTAGCATCCTTATATACGTGATGGGGTGTCAAATGCTAGCTCTCATGTCGATTCGCTTGGGGACCTCCTAGTGAGAGTGTCGTGATAAGTTATAATCAATGTATTTTCTATGTAACCACTTTAATTTATTTTGATAGAACTTAAAATATAGATGTATTTTTTTGTAGATGTTTAAAATTTTATTTCACATATTCCATAGTGTGTAGAAGTAGATTTGTTAATAAACAACTGTACTCTTTTTTTTTTTTTTCGCCTAATAAACAACTGTACTCAGCAAATCACATTATCAAGTAATTAAATAACAAAGCTACTTCTACAGACACAATATGTGATTTAATATTACTGTATTAAGTAAATAACTATTTTCCCGTGCAAGTCTTGGTTTCATATGAGATCTCTAATATAATCGTCAAAAAAAGGGAATTTCTGATCATAATAATGGCCCGTCGATGATGTCCTCCTAAGTTGATAAATCGTAACTACGAGTTTTCACCGGACTCTTTACTCTTTAGGAAACAGAAAAAGTAAATGATTTAGGAGTATTATACTCTCTTGTTCTTTTTTTTTTGGGTCATCCTTATTTACTTATCGATGGAGTACAAATAATTGGAGAGGACTCAGGAGGAGTCATGCATCATGATTAGAGAGAATGAAATTAAAACCCAAAACTGAAGTCCAAATCAGACAAAAGCACCTGTGGGGCCCACAACATAATTGAGGACTATATTACGTTGAAAGGACAAAATGGTCATTTTTGGACACCTTTCTTTTCTTAGGACGCAGTCCAGTCCCGTTCGTGGTGGGGTCAGCTCCACGTGAAGTTCACATGCTTTCCATGCACCGTTTGGGTCATTCACTCATTCTGTTGGTCCCGCCTTATTTACTAGTCTATTTGCTATTTGCTATATTATGGAAATTCAGTTTTCGAAAAAAATAAAATGCTCACAACAAAAATCAATCAATATATGTATAAACAAACTAAAAGCCACATAAAAATTGTGGTGCTTTTCTGAGGTATATTTATTATTGTCGCTGGTCTTATATTTTAAATTTGGAGTTTATATTTAAAATTTTCATATATTTTGTGGTCATAGATGGTCCAAGATATCAATTCGTGACAAACTAAAAAAAATATGTTATTAGTTTATAGTATTTTTTGTTGTAAAACATATAATTGCCAAGGACATCGAAATAACGGGGTTGGTATGTATAAGAGAAAATAGGAAGAATTTTATAAATATATGAAGAACTTTATCAGATAAATAAAATGAAGAAAAGTCATACCTTCTAGCTTCTGGATGCCGTAGGAAATCTCATTGAGAATTCAGAAATACAATGGCTCCTCGCTAATATATCTTTTAATTTTTTGATAAAAAATATTTTTACCTAATTTGAAAGCAGTGTATATCGATGGGCTTCACATTAGCTTCTTTGGTTTACTCAAATGATTGTGCAGTAAAAAAAATCAATCATTGATAAATTTCGCTAAGAAACTGACATTTCAAAATCCTATTTTCTTGTTAAACGAAAGAAAGAAAAAAAGAAGACTCATTTCGATATAGAGTTTGCCTTCTTCATGACATGACCTTAATATAAATTTCCCCGATGTAATTAAGCAGTAAAATGCACTTATAAAACGGTCGAAATTACGTACGTATGGATTTTATCTACTAAATTTAATTGACAACAAAAACAGAAGGGGTAGTGTTCACGTGCATGTCACGCTGGTGATGGTGTGGACACACGAGCCTCGTACGGTGTAAAGATGGAGAATAGAGAGAGCCGCACGAGCCGCACGTGGGATGTTGACCTGTCGATTAGCTTAAGGGGTATGTACATAAACTAATGATTAAGTACATACAAATGAAAACATGCCACGATGCCCTTAGATCTACAATGTTTTTGTTTTTGTGGGGTTTTTACTCAGTCACATCCACATGATTAATATTGGTCCCTCATCCTCATTTATATATTTCACAAGTATAACAATCACCCAAAATTTAGTTTTTCTTAATTTCTTTTCAGTGAAATGTTTCCTCTATGAGTGAATAACGAGTGGAACGAAATTATTCATTTATCATATCTCTATAATTCATCTTTCTTTTCATTTGTGTATATAATATATACCTTTAACTTTTCTCATGCTTACCATTTAGACTTTTTGTCTTCCTTTAACCTTCTTTATCTTTATTTTTTCTCCTTAAAAACTGATGTATCTAATTTCCTCCCATGAATTTTCCCAATCACTTTACAAATTATTATATCTCTTCTAGACCGTTGTATGTATTTTGTCTTCTAGAACGTTGTGTATATGTGTGTATATATATGATATATCATATATCCCATATCCATTATGTTTTTTGGGTGAAAACAATCATATATACTAGAAATACTAGAAATATATAATCCCTTAGTTCATTCAAATGTTGTAATTAATAACGTTTTATGTTTCAACAAATCCAAAACAATACTTTTCTAGTTTAAAACTGATTTTTTCATAAGAAATACATATTTTCCATTTAATCATAGCTAACTAATTTTGAGTTTAATTCATCTTGATTTTATCGCGAGCAGGTCAATAGGGATATATGTATCACAATTTTTCAGTCTATATGAAAATCAATATTCCAACTTAATGGTGGTATGCATGATTTTTATGATTTTACCACGTTTATATAGTAATTTTTTTATTTTTTATAGTAGTTTATTTTAGTATATATGAATCGCGGTTTTTCTAACATCATAAAAGTTTCTTCTTTGGGCTTGACAGTGATTTAAATTTTAAATACAATAACAAAATCACATAAATATATACATTAGTCATCATTAGAAATAGAAAGAAAGAAAAAATCGACCGACAACAAGATTGGTGAAGAAGCGCAATAATTGAACCATCAAGTACAGTGTAATACCCGCAGAAAATATCACACCACTACTCTTAGGTAGGCCTGGGCAAAAAAACCGCTAACCAAATAACCGACCGAACCGAACCGAAAAAAACCGAACCATATCCGAACCGAAGTTTTTAAAACAACCGAATGGTTTGTAAAATCCCCTATCCAAACTAACCAAAACCGAACCGAACCGAACCGATAACCAAACGGTTAACCGAAATATCTAAAAACCTATAAGATACCCAAAAATAATATCCAAAACTATAATTATAAACTCAAAATATTAATTATTTTTAGAATAAAAACAATCAAATACTTTAAATAATCAAAATATTCAAATATTGTTTGTTATATTTGTCAAAGTTAAATACTCTTTTACAAAATTGAATCAAATTTTAATTTTTTTTTCTAATATTTTTCTTTTTTCGTATTTTCCTTTTTTATTTTTTCGGTAAATTTCGGTTAGTTTCGGTAAATTTTGGTTAATTTGGGTAAAAACCCGAACCAAACCGAACGTGATAAAAGTTTGGTTAGTTACGGTTATCTATTTAAATATCCAAACCGAACCGAACCGAAAAGTAACCGAACCGAACCGAACCGAAATTCTTAAAATATCCGAATGGTTATTATATTACCATATCCAAACTAACCGAAACCGAACGTAACCGAACCGAAACCGAATGGTTAACCGAATGCCCAGGCCTACTCTTAGGGGCAATGCTGTACTTTAACATATTGTCGAGACAAAGAGACCAGGTTACATGAAATCATGGAGATGATGATGCATAAACAATCACCAAAGTTCACCCTATGAATCCAAGCCCTTCTAGCTTAGTGGCTATGATCATAGCCGACATCTCATACTCCATATTGGAGTAAATTATGCGGTGGAAAACGATTAGTTTGTTCTCATTAGCAACATATCAGAACAATACAACAAACTAGATACTATAAACTAGTTTATTTTACCACGGTTATAGATTTTCGATAGTAATTTATTTTACCACGTTTATATAGTAGTTTATTTTACCACGGTTATAGATTTTCGATAATAGAACGTAACTTGGAAATAGACATGCTTTCCAACAAATGACTTCAGTGTTAAGAATAAATAAGAAAATAATCTTAGAACAAACAAACAAGTTTTTTGATTCATCGTTAAAGATAACTAAAGAGAATAATTATAGGACATACTTTGTCGATAAGCATCACAACGTCACCAAAAATTAAGTTCCACAGCTTAAGAATATAATTACAAGATTTTTCGACAATTGTTGTGGTAATTGTTAATCTAACATATTAGATAGAAATTTTTATCCGACGGCTGGTACGTTACGTCCGAAATTTTTTAAAGATTCGTTTACCGATCCTACAAATCACCACATGATTTTTTGTATTTTGTCTTCATTCTTATAGTACCAACAATCACTTTCTGGTAAGTCACTCATTCTAAAAATTTATAGTCCAAACACGTTTATATATAGAATTCTTTCAGAATATTTGATCGAATAAATAAATTTACTTTAATAATATATGTGATCAAATCAATTTTTTAAAACATTTTCGTACACACCACCATATTTTTATGAAAATGAAATGTTACAACTGAAGTATTGTAATCCATATTTGACTTGTTTACACACATACTACACCACTTAGTCCGTATTTTCGTCTATTTCTCTTTAACAACACTAGTTTGTTCAATTGTCACTAATAACTATAACAAAAAATAAATGTTCACATAACTGCCATAAAATGCTATTTTCTCTGTTCGTAAAAGATTGATTTTCTAGAGATTTCACATATTTTAAGAAATAATTATTGTTTAATTATTTATATTAAATATATTTTACTCCATCTGTTCCTCGAAGATTGATATTCTAGAGTTTTCACATACTCCCTCTGTTCCATTTTGTTTGTAGTTTTAGGCTTTTTTTTGTTCCAATTTATTTGTTTTTCTCACATATCTATGCATAATTTTACTTATTCCAACAATTTATATTTTTTCAGTAATTAATTTAAATCCGAAAATAATTAATAAATATTGGTCAAAGAAGTCCAAAAGTCCAAGTATAACAATGGACAAAAGCATACGTAGTCAAAACATTGTTTAATTATTTATCTAATTAATGATTTTTAACCAAAATTAAGTTTCCTTAATAAACGTGCTTTTAGTTAAAACTACATACAATATGGGATAGATGGAGTATATTAAGGGCTTGACTGGTTTAATCGCAGCGGTTGCGGTTGCGGTTGTGGGAGTTTGCGGAAGCGGGCGGTTGCGGTTTCACGCGTTTTTTAGCGTTTTGACCGACTGGTTTAGCGGTTGAAAACGGGTGCGTTTGCGGGAGATTTACGACTGGTTGATTAGCGGGTACGATAACGGTTAAACCAAAATTTACCAAAATAAATTTAATATATGATTATAAAAAATTATAAAACACCAGAAACTATAGTTATGAAAAGTATAAATTTTTTAAAAATGATTAATGATTAAAAATCATAAATAATTATTCATATAAATTTTTATATTGAAAACAAAAATAATTATTTATATTAGAAAATTATAGTTAAATAATAATTATTTTTTTAGAATTAACGTGAATATAAATCAGACATGATGATATATATTTTAATTTATTTATTTTCCTTTTTTAGTTTATTTCCTTTTTTACACCAACCGCAACCGCCCGCAACCGCAAACGCTTGCGGGAAGGAGCTTTTGAAATCCAGCGATTTCGAGCGGTTCGAAGCGGTGTGGAGCGGTTTATATGATTGGTACCAACCGCTAGCAACCGCAACCGACCGCTAACAACCGCTAGGCGGGTGCTAGCGGGAGAACCAATCAAGCCCTAAGAAGCAATCATTGTTTAGTTATTTGTCAATGACTTTTTTATACTAAATATTTTTTAATAAATTTGAACCAATAGTATTAGAAAACAGTTGATCATTACGTCTTGAAGTTTATGATATATTAATTTTAATTAATAAAAAATAAAACAAAACCTAGAAAATCAAACTTTGTGGAATAAACTAAAACTCTAGAACATCAAATATCTAGGAACAGAGGGAGTAATAAACTACGAACCAATAGTAATTTGCAACAGTTAATCATTACGTCTTGAAATCTACAATTTCTTAATATCAATTAATTAAACTAAAGAAAAAATTTAAAAAACTATTTTTTGTGGAACAAATCCAAAACACTAGAAGATCAAATTTTTAGGATCAGATAAGAGTAAAAATCATGCTGAAAATGTACGTGCAAGAGTGTGTGTTCGAACAAGTATCATTAAAGAAGGCCATGCTCTATTCAATACCATTCCCTTATTATAATAAATACATTAGGCAAAAACGAAGCAGGATAAAAAGGAGAGAGCGATGATGGATGGTCATGGAGTTTGCTGTTTTTAGGGACGAATAACAAGTATCGTATGATTGGTAAGACTTCTTCTGTCGGCGCGTGACCCGACAAATCGGCACGCGCGTGTGTGTGAGTCACGTGGTTCGACGCCTCTCACTGGCTCATATCATATTGGGTCCACGTGAGTTTCTTTACCTTTTTTTCTTATTTGTTCTTCCCCTCTTTTATACGTAGTTTTATTTCCCCTTAATAATTAATTACGGATTTTGCCATTTTTTATAATAGTATTTATGAATTTTGCTTTTTTTTGAATAATTTATGGATTTTGCTTTTTTTAGGCTCCAAAAATATGATTTAACATGCGTTTCATTCGTTATGTTTGGGTTTAGTCGGTTCCAGTTGTTCTTAGGGTTTAGTATTTGGTATAATGTACTTATTTTTGAAAAAAAAAATCATAAATACGTACATTTTTAAGTGATAAAAAAGGCAAAATCCATAAATTATTTAAAAAAGGGCAAAATCCATAAATGTCATTATAAAAAAGGGCAAAATCCGTAATAATCCCGACCCCTTAATAACCCCAAAAATCAGTATATTACTTGATATATTTTATATTTAATAAAATTTTACACTTTCCAAAAAAAAATATACTTTGTTGAAAATGTCTCCATATTTTTCTGCACCCCACGTGTACTCCACCTCTGTTTTTTAAAAACTTTTTTTCTATAGACAAAAGTTTAAACTATAGTCATTTGTGATATACAAATGCATGTGAAGGTTTAGAGAGTTACATCTCAAAACCAATTTCTAACCATTTGGGTAATCTATAGTTTATATATATTTTTTGGGGAATGAATATATTTTTTTCCAGTTTTTTTGGTGTATAGAAAGTTTCATTTTTTGTATATACGAATAGAAAGTTTTTTTTTTTTTTCAAAGGAGAAAGAAGAAGTTTAGTGAAATTATCTTTGGTAGGAAAAATAAAATAGAAATATCTTGCTTGTATGCGACTATTTCTATTGCACATACAAAAAACGACTATAAAAAGGACCCACATTGATTATGAAAATCAGATCGACGAAAAGTTTATGTGTCTGATTCCAATCATATTGATCCAATTCACTCATATTTGATGGTTGTCAAAGCATATAGCTGGTGGATTAAGTGGGGCGCAACATTGAAAACATTTCTCAACCGTATGATCTCATTTCAGCTTTTTTGTTTTCTAAACGTTTAATCGTGACCGTCAATTTCTTTTTCAATCTCTATAATATCCTTTAAGGATTTGAAGGCAAGAAAAATCTTGTTGCAACTAATAAAAGGAATCGATTTTGATGCTCATTAATCGACCTTTATGACAAAATGGTCAAGACTCACGATAAATGCTAAATCATTCTATGCTAACTAGGCTAATATAAAATGTTTATACTTTCTCCCTTTCAGAAAGAGTATCGTTTAAAGTTTTAATCTCGTTTAATAAAGAGTGTCGTTTTGTGTTTTTAATACAGTTTGAAAGACTAATTCTCTTTTTTAACCTCACTATTTTAATTTATTAATTAGAGAGAGAGTATTATTTAGTATATTAATAAAGAGTAGAAATGAAATTTGTTTACTTTTTTTAATTTGTGTAAAAAATGGTAGAATGACACTTTTTATGAAATTGAGGAAATTTAATTTTAAAATAAATATATGATTTGACAAGTAACCATTTGATTTTTAAAATTATTCAATGATTTCCCATTACAACAACATCTAACCATACTTAATGTACGATGCTATTCATTTTATAAAGTCGAATGAACCCATGTATCAATGCATGTTTTATATTTTTGATATACATGTACATATACTAGTGTACCAATATTTTATAAAAAATATATATGTGAGTTAAAAAAGTAATACTTTCTTCTGTGTTACAACAAAATTATTTGAGCATTAAATAAAAAATACAAAAATTGTTAAAAATGCCCCTTTTTCAATACACTTTTCAAAAATGCCTTCTTTGAGAGTCAATTTTTAAGTTTGATCTCTTTTAATTTTTAATGACTATTTTACCCTTATTTGAAACAAAATTAGGTCCACAAAATACAAAATATTTTTTGGCGGGAAAAGTGATCCCGCAATTTTCTCGCCAAAACACTTGTAAAAACCTTTAAAATACCTTGTAAAATTTTCCCGTAAAATTTTTTTGGCGGGAAAAATTTACAAGATATTTTAAAGGTTTTACGGAGTATTTACAAGTATTTTGTAAGGTTTTACAATGTATTTTAAAAGGTTTTACAAGGTACTTATAAGGTTTTATAAGGTATTTATAACTTGTAAAACCTTATAAAAAACTTGTAAAACCTTATAACTTGCAAAATCTTATAAAATAGCTTGTAAAATCTTATAATAGCTTATAAATACCTTATAAATACGTTGTAAAACCTTTTAAAATACATTGTAAAACCTTATAAATACCCTGTAAAAAACCTTTAAAATACATTGTAAAATTTTCACGCCAAAAATTTAACGCCAAAAAAATTGCGGAATCACTTTTCCCGCAAAAAAATTTTTTTGGCGGGAAAAAATTTTATGGGAAAATTTTACAAGGTATTTTAAAGGTTTTTACAAGAGTTTTTGCGGGAAAAATTGCGGGATCACTTTTCCCGCCAAAAAATATTTTGTATTTTGTGGACCTAATTTTGTTATATTTCCTTATATATTTGTGATATCTTTTATTAAAAGAAGTGTAATTTAGTCATTTTGTACATAAAATGAGTATTTTTAAAAATTGACAGCCAAAGAGGGCATTTTTGAAAAGGGGTATTGAAAAAGGGGCATTTTTGTGAGTCTCCCTAAAAAATATATGGTAATTTACAAGAAAAAAAAAAGAGAAGAAGAAG
Source organism: Arabidopsis lyrata subsp. lyrata (assembly GCF_000004255.2). Classification (NCBI taxonomy): domain Eukaryota; kingdom Viridiplantae; phylum Streptophyta; class Magnoliopsida; order Brassicales; family Brassicaceae; genus Arabidopsis; species Arabidopsis lyrata. The sequence continues at coordinate 11,790,284 of NW_003302549.1, read as the reverse complement.
AAGAAGAAGAAGAAGAATAACATGTGTGTGAATTCAAAAAGCAAAAAAAAAAAAAACAGTATACACTTCAAATAAACAAAAGAAACAATTAATTGGGAGACAAGGATTGAGAAATAAATTAGTTTTTTAGTAAAATCCACAACAATGAAAATTTTAGACATTTTTTTGCCAAATATAACCTCACGCGCTTCCTTTCCATTTTGTTTTATAGTCGATCTATTACATGAGACAAACAAATTTTTTGACTTTTAGGTTATCTATCTATGTTAATAGTGCTCCATTTTTTCATAAAAAAAAAGATTCATGCTCTCTTCTTTCTCTCTTATCTTTTTGACTTATTAAACATGATTAAGTTTTGGAATTTATCGTAATTAATTTTTCATTTATACAAGATTTATCACGCTTCTTGTTACTTCTCGTCTCTGGTAACCGTTTTGCAATAGACGAATGAAATTGTAATTATATTTGATGGTTCGACGACTTTGGTTCAATGGCGAAAACCCGCTAGCGATGATGGAATCTAATCAATGTTACTAGGATGATGAATCACACCTAAGATGCAGTGATGACTTCACAAAAATTGATAAAGATCCGGTGAAAAATCGATGGAATCTAGTGAAAATTTTGGTGACAACCCGGTGAAAATTCTTTGAAAACATACGGAATTTTTTTAAAAATCCGACGAAACATATGATTTCAATGATCTCTAAATAACACTCTATATATGTGTTTATATGTATACAAATGTTAATATTGTTTTATGTATGTATTTCTATGCATATAAATAAATTTAACCCTCTATGTATATGTTACATGTATACCAATGTTAATAGCGCTCTATATATATTTACATATATATATATATATATATATATAGATCGAATAACTTAACATTATCACTATTTTTAACGCTCTATATATGTGTTAACATATGTACAAATGTTAAAGACGTGTAATGTATGTTTGTAACGTGTTAAAACTTCTCCAATTTGAGAAAACAACGGTTAATAATAGTCTCATTGTCATTAAATGCCCATTTGCAATAGATATATGTCAGAATTAAATTCTTTTGCCGAAAAAGTCAATTTCGTTATTTTCACGCCCATGACAAAATTATAGACTGGTTTTTGTGTAATTTTTTCGAACTTCAGACCCAATTATAATGTAATTTATTCTTTGTCTTGAACTATTGTCTTTTCACTAATATACTACTCCATTTTTGTCTCTGCGCCAATCGTCCCTAAATAAAAAGAGTATACATGTAAACTCCTAACTAGTGATTTTTTGAGTAGTTTGCATTTTGATATTGGCAATAACTTTTTGGGTTTATTTGATGATAACATGTATTCTAATATAATAGACTATTGTGTTAGAGCACCTCCTTCAGTGAGATGGAGGAGGGTTTCTGCTCAAAATTTATTAATAAAAAAAGTAATAAATGAAGAGAGAGAGAAAGACATAGTTTCTCAAACTCTGAGAAACGTTTCTGCACACATGTCATAAATTTATTAGTTTAATTATTAAAAAAAAATTAATTAAATATTTTTTTTTTGAGAAACTCTGATCATGTCTTTTTTTTTTGTCATCTGAATTATATTAATAAACCTTGTTGGAACCAAAGAAAATTGCAGACGCCCAAAAGAGGGAAACTAAAGCCAGCGGACAACGAACAAGTCCCCGGAGTCAAAGCCGGAGGAAAACGAAATTTCCGGAGTCAAACCCCTATGGAAGGAAAACTAAGAACCACCAAGCAAGAAATTTCAAACCGAAATCGAAAGAGGACAAACTCATAACCTAAGAACATAAGCAAAAAGGCTTGAACATTAGAAAACACACTAGACCTAAGAAAGCAAAAACCTCTTCTCTTGAAGCTCCTGTAGAAGAGATTTATCACGAGTGCCCTCGGCCAACCCAAAGATAACATCTACCACCTCCTATCAAGAAGAGAGCCAATCTCTCAGAACCTAGAACCAAGATCATGTCTACCGATGGAGATTCTCTTAGTGTCGTTATTATGACATTTTCTATATATAAAAATTTGATAGAGTGATATTGTTGAAAAAAATTATCTTTGGTTTGAACCACAACACGAATATTGTGTTATAATTATGATAATTACTACTCCTTCTGCTTTTAATATGATATTTTAAATTTTAACATAAATTTAAAAATAATAATTATAATTTTTTAATTATTTTTATTAGTTTAACAGTATTAACTTTATTTCTTCCATTTTTTATTGGTGAAAAATGAAAGTAATTATGATACAAAATATCAATCTTTTTTTTTTTTTTTTTTGACATCTTTTGATCGACAAGGTCCGATCCATAGCCAATCCCTACTACGCGGGATAACGCGATTTAGTGGAGTCGAACTCCGGTGAGGAAGGCGGAGTCAAGTGGACTTAACCACTTGACTAAAGGCACATCCCCACAAAATATCAATCTTTAGACAACAAAACAAAAAACTCAAATATCATTCAGACAAATAGGTTTATGGTATATGATGATAGTCTCTCAACATCCTCATTAATCATTATTGTTAAGTTAACAAAAAGAAGAAAAAAGCATCATTATAAGTTATTAATAAGTTTAAATAGTATTTTATTTCCTGGTACAATGTACTGTTTTTGGTCATTAAGTGGTTCAACGACAAAAGTAAAACTCATGAGGTCGACCCATGCGTTAGAACAAGAAAATCTGAAAAAGAAGTTTGAATTCTTTAATTTTTCATAAAAAGAAGTTTGAATCCAATTCAACCGTTTTTGTTTAGTTGTTCTTTAATTAATTTTCTCACTGATGCTTAAAAGTAAAAGGTTTTCAAAGTGTGCAACAAGCGTGACTCTTTGGCCTTTAGAGCCATTAAGAAGAGTAATCATTTTTTTTACTCTTTCTCGACAACAGCAATCACAAGGATGGATTTGCATTATCATTTCTACTTTTAATAATCCTATAAAATAAAGTCAAATCATCGCAAAAATTTGATAAATTCCATGGAAATTATAAACGTTTGACTAACAATTGTTGGCTGTGCATCGTAGCTTACTAATTTAATTATAAGGTTTATTTGTTGCAGATAGTAATTAATATCGAAAATGAAATGTCTAATTTCATTACGTATCAAAGAGGATTTCAATTTTTATTTGACTAGTTCATATATTCTCACGACTTCAAAATCTAATCAATCATCTACACTAGAACATTTGATTGAAACAAAAACAAAAAGTAATACATCCAAATGTTAAAAACAAACAAAGTAAACAAAATCAAAATAAAATAACTACGATTAGATTTTGTTCTCGCCTAATATTATTTATTTATTAGTTTGTCCACTAAGGGGGGTGTATGGAATTAAAGATTTGGGTGGATTTGGTGGAATTTAGGAAATTTTGGATTTTGAGAAAGTTATGTGATTTTTTAGGATACTTTTGGTGGAATTGTTAGAATTTTCATTTTAGAAAAGGAAATACTAGTTTGTTATTTGGTGAGATTTAAGAGATAATATTGGATGATTTGGTGAGATTTTTAAAACAAAAATAGGAAAACTGGATTTACAAAAAAAACTTATCTCCAACATTGTCTAGAAAATTTGGGATCTCTTTGCAACGTTGCTTTACAAAAAAATAGAAAAATTGGATTCTCTCTACAACACGTTCCAAAACACGTTCAACGTTGTTTGTGGTAAAAGATAAAGAAATCATGGTGTGTTGTGGTTCTAAAAAAGTATGTTTTTGTATTAGGACTTCAAATTAAAAACTTGAAACTGAGAGAGATTTTGTTGGTAATGAATTTGATTTGCCATTGAAATCTTTTGTTTTTTTTCTGCAAGTGAAGAACAAAAAAAAGTGACAGATTTGTTTTGACTTTTGACGATGAGAATGAGAAAGTGAAAGGACAACTTCTCTTATGTTTATTTTGTTAAAAGAAGTTTTTTCCAAATAACACCTCTCAAGGTGTGATTTCTTTATTTGAATTTCTCATGTAAAATTGTATCCAAAGTCTCCCAAAATCAATGTTATGGCTTTTTAAAAAAAACAAAGTTGTGTTTTCAATAACAGTTGATTTGATATCAAGTTTAGAAATTATAGTTTGAATAACAAGAGATTGTGAGTGATTTTATTGAAATCTCAATTTCAATAACATTGGATTTGAGAAGAGATTTGAAAATCACAAATTCAATAACAGGTGATTTTAGTAAAAACCCAAAATTTTCTAAAATCCTAGTTCCAATACACCCCCATAAAAGTCATATGAAAATCCTAAAAATTACTGTTCCTAAAAAATTGATGTTCTAGCATTTGTTGTTTGTTCCACAAAGATTGATTTTTTAGTATTTTTATTTTATTTTTGTTGAGTTATATTAATAAATTGTAAACTTCAAGATATAATGATTATAAATCATTAACTTTCTTATACTACTATTGGGTGATAATTATTAAAAATATTTAAGATTTTAAAAAATATTAAAATTATTAAACAATAATTGAGTTCTTAATATGTGTGAAAACTCCAAAACATCAAACTATTAAGAACAGATGGAGTATCAATTAGTGATAGTTTGATAATCATCTTTGACTGAGAAAATTGATGTTACATAAACATTAATATATTAACATAATCATTAATGGTGCGACTACAATTATTATTTTATTAATTTCTTAGATTTGATAATTGGTTTAGGTTTGAGAGAGTTAGAGGGGGACAAAGAAGCAAAGTTTGTGATTATAAAATTATTTCATTGAACTAAAGTTTCAATAGTTTATTGACTTTAATAATAATAACTATTTTGCCCCCAGCTAGTCACACACTCATGATTGCAAAAAATAAAAAAATACTAACATCAATTTCTCTCTCTCTACCTCTATATATTAACCTTTCTTCTTCCTTTACTTGCCCATTCATCATCTTTCCTCTGTCTCTCTCTCTCAAAAGAAAAGCAGAAAACTTTATTGCAAAACAGAGTTTTTTTTTTTCTTGAGAAAATTCAACAAAAGATGATTTTGGAGAAAGACGATCTGGGTCTAAGCTTAGGCTTGAATTTTCCAAAGAAACAAATCAATCTCGAAACAAATCCCTCTGTTTCTGTTACTCCTTCTTCTTCTTCCTTTGGATTACTCCGAAGATCTTCACGGAACGAGAGTTTTACTTCTTCAGGTACTTCATAGCTTTCTGGTTTCCTCTGTTTTTTTTTTTTCCCGAGAAAATAAAAAACCTTAAAGGTCTCACCTTTTTTTCGCTTTCTTAAAAATACATTCATTTTTCCGGAAAACACCATCGACAAAACCTTAAAGGTCTCACCTTTTGATCTATTTTTCGATCTTATGCATGCAGTTCCAAACTCAGATTCATCACAAAAAGAAACAAGAACCTTCATCCGTGGAATCGACGTGAACAGACCACCGTCTACAGCGGAATACGGCGACGAAGACGCCGGAGTATCTTCACCTAACAGTACAGTCTCAAGCTCTACCGGAAAAAGAAGCGAAAGAGAAGAAGACACAGATCCACAAGGCTCAAGAGGAATCAGTGACGATGAAGATGGTGATAACTCCAGGAAAAAGCTTAGACTTTCCAAAGATCAATCTGTTATTCTTGAAGAGACCTTTAAAGATCACAGTACTCTCAATCCGGTAACTTTTTTTTCTTCTTTTACTTTATTTTTTCACCCGAGAAAATTTAGTTTTTTACTGAGAAAATTAATGGCCATGATTATTGTGGAAACGAAAAAAAACGCGTAAATGAATATTCACTTTATTGTATTCAACACGACTATTATTACATGTTGACAAAGTTAAAACATTACTACTATAGGTTTTGGTCACTCATAAATGCAGATATTAATTTGTAAATGGCATTTTCGTAAATTTAGACTGAATCAAGGTTATTTCCAACTTTTTTACAGAAGCAGAAGCAAGCATTGGCTAAGCAATTAGGATTAAGAGCAAGACAAGTGGAAGTTTGGTTTCAGAACAGACGAGCAAGGTACAAAAAAAACACACACAGACACACAAACAAAAGATCTCTCTATTTCGCCAATTTACTGACAAGGGTATTTTCGTAATTTAAACAGGACAAAGCTGAAGCAGACGGAGGTTGACTGCGAGTTCTTACGGCGATGCTGCGAGAATCTAACGGAAGAGAACCGTCGGCTACAGAAAGAAGTAACGGAGTTAAGAGCACTTAAGCTCTCTCCTCAGTTCTACATGCACATGAGCCCACCCACTACTTTGACCATGTGCCCTTCATGTGAACACGTGTCTGTCCCACCACCACAACCTCAGGCTGCAACGTCAGCGCACCACCGGTCGTTGCCGGTCAATGCGTGGTCTCATGGCTTGACTTTTGACGCTCTTCGTCCATCCTAGGTCCTAAAGTCTTTTACTTGCAACCAAAGGGCATTTCGGTCGTTTTATTAAGTTTCAGGGACCAGATGTGCATGTAGTTGTTAACATATATGTATTTTTTTTTAGAAAGAAAACAGATTAATACTCCATCTGTTCCTAGATATTTGATGTTCTAGAGTTTTAGTTTGTTCCCCAAAATTTGATTTTTTAGGTTTTTGTTTTATTTTTTATTGATTAAAATTAATATATCGTAAACTTCAAGACATAATGATTAACTGTTTTTTAATACTATTGGTTCAAAGTTATTAAGAAATATTTAGTATAAAAAGTAATTGATAAATAATTAAACAATGATTGCTTCTTAATATATGTGAAAACTCTAGAACATCAATCTTTTAGGAACTGAGGGAGTAGTTTTTCTCGTTTAAACCAATATACATGTTCATGGGGAAAATTCCCAAAAAAAACCCCAAGTAATTTTTATTTGGAAGTTTAATGCCCAATTCTTTTGCGTTGGTCTAAAAATACCTTAGTTAATTAATTGTTGTCAATTAAATCGTAAACTTATTACTGATGGTCGTTTAAGTCATTCGACTTAACAGACGTTTAATCGGCTGACGGAATCCCTAAACCCGGTTTACTGGTTAAGAAAACGTGGTTTATTAGCCTAATTAAAAGACTATAATGCCCTCGTTACTTTCCCCCAAATCGAAATCGACGAACCCTAAAAATCAGAAACCCTAATTCTCTAACTCTCTCGATTCTCTCCTTCGTTTCATCTCCTAAGAAATTCAGTGAGGCGATGATTTGAAGCGTTTGATCGGTTGCATATGTGTTGAGTCAGTGGATTGTATATCGAAGAGATGAGGTATGTTGATTCGCGTTTTTTCTCTGTCGATTAGAATTTCTAGGGTTATCCGATTTCAAAAAATTTCTGGGTTTGGGTTGGATCGATATTGTTTTACTTTGTTTACAACGATTAACAACTGAATTTCTTATTTTGTAGTGATTACGAGTGTTTGAAACTCAACATTCACTACCGAGGAGATGTATCAATCAAGGAGCAGTCGTTCGATTACATTGGAGGGTTCGAGGATAAAGACATGTTGATGGATCCTGATCTGATGACATGGTCAATCTTCGAGGATTTTTGCAAAGAAAAGGGAGTGAGTGGTGAAGTCGGAGCGATTTGGTACAAGCTTCCGCATGAGGACATAAGTTCAGCAAGGGTTATCAAGACAGACAAAGATGGTGGAATTAGGGAGTTGTGTCGTGAGGCTGTGGTTGGTGGTGAAGTCGACATATACATTGACTCCGGCGTCTGTGAACCTATATTTCATCTTGATGTAGAAGATGAGGAAGAAATAGCAGGTGATGATGGTGCATATTCTGTAGACGGGAATGAAGAATGTGTTGACAAGGCTGCACAAGAAACAAATGCAGAGCCACAAGGTGTACCAGATGAAGGGGAAGATCCAGTAGAAGAACATGTGCACGATGATCCTAGGTTTGAAGCTTTCTTTGCAGAAGTTCACAATGGTACAGAAGCAGCTGCTGAAGCTGGTGGTGAAGAGACTCACAAAGATCAAGAAGAAACAGTGGGTGAACAGTTAGAGGATGAAGAAGAATTTGAGAGACAGTGTTTTGATGCAGACCGTCCGGATCCTGCCATGGACACAGATGAAGAATGGGATGCGTATGACCAAGCAGAAGAAGATCATCAAGAAAGAACTACTCCAAGGATAAACCTCCTTACCTCTGGATAGCTCAGAAATTCAACAGTGGGGAAGAGTTCAAGGATCAGCTCTTGAGGTATGTATTGAAGACTAATTATGATGTGAAGCTTTGTAGATGGGGTGCAACAAAACTGGCAGCTATATGTAGTCGTGAGAATTGCAATTGGAAGATCTATTGCTCTGCACATAAGCGTCCAGCAAAATGGATAGTCATGACTTATGTTGATGAACACCACCATTCTATTAGCGGGAAAGCAAGGATGTTGAAGCAGGGAGTCATTGCTAGAATGTTCAGAGATGAAGCAAGAAGAAAGCCTGGATTGAGGTGGACTGACATCAAAGATGAGATAATGATGAGGTATACACTCTCTGTTTCTAAGTGGATATGCCAGAAAGCAAGACGAATGACATTTGATTTGGTGATAGAAACACAAAGGCAACAATTTGCAAAGCTATGGGATTATGAGGCTGAACTTCAAAGGTCTAATAAGGATACCAAGACAGAGATTGTGACCATTCCTCAAGCGTCTGGTAAGCAACAATTTGACAAGTTTTACATCTGTTTTGATGCTTTAAGAAAAACTTGGAAGAGTTGCTGTCAGCCTATCATTGGATTAGATGGGTCATTCTTGAAATGGGAATTGAAGGGTGAGATTCTAGCAGCTGTGGGGAGAGATGCAGATAATAGGATTTATCCTATTGCTTGGGCTGTAGTTAGAGTGGAGGACAATGACTCATGGGCTTGGTTTGTTGAGAAACTAAAGAAGGATTTGGATTTGGGAATAGGTAGTGGTTTGACTGTGATTTCAGATAAGCAGAAGGGATTGCTCAATGCAGTAGCTGACTTACTTCCTAAGGCAGAACATAGACATTGTGCTAGGCACATCTATGCTAATTGGAAGAAGGTGTATTGGGACTATTGTCATGAGAGTTACTTCTGGGCAATTGCTTACAGTTCAACAGAAGGTGTTTACACTTATAACATGACAGCTTTGAAAAGCTATGATCCACTTGCACATGAGGATTTGCTGAAAACAGAGCCAAGTACTTGGTGCAGAGCATTTTTCAAAGGTCATGCTAGTTGTGAGGATGTTTGCAATAACCTATCAGAGAGTTTCAACAGGACAATCAAAGAAGCTAGGAAGAAGCCTGTGCTAAATATGCTTGAAGATGTTAGGAGACAAGCAATGAAGCGTATATCTAAGAGACGTGATAAGACTGCCAAATGTAAGTCTAAATTTCCACCGCATATAATGGGGATACTTGAAGCAAATCGCAAGTCAGCCAAGTTCTGTTCTGTCCTCAAGAGTAGTGAGAACATATATGAGGTGATGGAGGGTAGTGGAAGCTTCAGTGTCAATCTTCGAGATAAGACTTGTGCTTGCAACCAATGGAATCTCACTGGTGTACCTTGTCCACATGCAATCTATGTCATAACAGAACACAACCGTGATCCAGAAAAGTAAGTCTTGTATTGATTCATTTGATCTTTCTCTTTCAATTTTCCTTTTTTTGTGGACTGATTCATTTTATCTCTATGTGTAGTTATGTTAATAAACATTTTCTGACAACTGTCTGGCAAGCTAACTATAAGGACAACATAGCACCTGTGAATGGAGAGATGTTGTGGAAGAGAACAAAAAAAGGACCAATAGAAGTGCCTGATAAAAGAAAGAAGAGAGGGCGTCCTAAGAAGTTTGCTAGGATACTGGAACCAGGTGAATCAGCAACTAATCCTACAAAGTCTACAAGAGAAGGAGGCACTGTGAGTTGTTCAAACTGTAAGCAGTCAGGGCATAATAAAGGAACATGCAAAAATGCTAGTGTACAAGCAGCAGCTCCACGCAAAAGAGGCAGACCAAGGAAATGTCTTGTAAGAGTAATCTGACATTTTGAGTATTGCCTCTTTTGAGTTATGTCTTATTCAGATTTGATCAAGGTATGTCTTATTCATAGGATAATGATGATCCATGGAGCATTAACAATGCTCCAAAGAGGTGGCAGCAAGCTCAAAGCCAGTCCACACCATCTGGTTCTCAAAGTCAGTCTACACAAGTACCTCAGCATTCAAGTGCTCCAGCTGCTAATCCAAGTGGTAGGGGACGTGCTCGTGGACGCCCTCCAGGAACTAAGAATGGTGAAGGCAAGGGTCGTGGCAAAGGTGCTGGCAAGGGTCGTGGCAAAGGTGCTGGCAAAGATGAAGCTCCTAGACCGCCTGTTTTCTTTATGTCCCCATGGACTGACAAAGTGTTTGATGTTTGGCAGCCTGGCAAGAAATAGGCTGATCTTATTGATGTCTTTTAGGATCTTTCTGATGTAGGATTAGGATTATGTAGGATGATATGATATGTAGGATGCTGCTTAAGTTGGATGATGATTGTTTTGGTGGGATCCTTGTATGTTTTTGGTGGGATCGTTATGACTAAACGGCTCTTTTTGGCTCTTATGTTGGATTAACTTTTTATGAAACTCCCATTAGTTCAAACAAGACTTACAAACTTGTCATACCACCACAACAACAAAACAGAAAACAACAACAACAACACAGAAAACAACAACAACAACAACAACAAACAAAACGAAAACTACTTCCCCATTGCAAGTATCATGGCAATAACAACAATGAAGCATCCCCAAGACAACACAATGAACTGCCGAAGCATTTTCTCCCTCTCATTAGCACCCATAACTTCACTTTCAAGCTATGCCTTCTCTTGTTCGTATCTAATCCCTAAACCACTTTCCAAATTCGTCGAAGCACTGATACCTTGATCATTCTTCGTCTTCACAGATTCTTTAAGCATCTTTATTTCCTCTTTAAGCTGACGAATCTCATCTCTTGCTTCTAATAAGCTCACCTTCTGCCAACCATATGGCTTCTCTTGATCAGCCCAATCGAAGAACCCATGAACACCACATCTGAAGAATCTTCTTCCCGGATTCTCGTTTGTCCATGCTTTAACAATTGTTGTCGCCCTACCACAGTTGCAAAGAGGACCCCAGCTTCTGCTCACCGAATTGGCATCAGACCCAGAACATTGACTCAACATCTCTCTAATTGTTGTGAAAATGGAAGTTTTGATCTAGGGTTCTTGGTCTCATACTCATATATCAATTTGGGGGAAAGTAACGAGGGCATTATAGTCTTTTAATTAGGCTAATAAACCACATTTTCTTAACCAGTAAACCGGGTTTAGGGATTCCGTCAGCCGATTAAACGTCTGTTAAGTCGAATGACTTAAACGACCATCAATAATAAGTTTACAATTTAATTGACAACAATTAATTAACTAAAGTATTTTTAGACCAACGCAAAAGAATTAGGTATTAAACTTCCAAATAAAAATTACTTGGGGTTTTTTTTGGGAATTTTCCCCATGTTCATGCTAACAAGTAACAACAAATGCTTACAGCCAATTATATCCGATATTATGATTTGAAATCATTTTGTTTTGTTTTGTTGCAATAATTATTTTGGACAAAACTATCACAAGAAAACTTATTGTAATAATATTTCGTAGAAGATTTAATTGTGTCTAGCGACAAAAGAGAGAAGTACAATTGATGTAGAAAATGCAAAAGAAAAATAATGGTCCAAATTGTTTTATGTGGCTATGTTAAAATATTAAATAGTCGACTAAAGTAGTTGAAATTTCTATAAGTTTTTCAGGATTTGTTATTTTTGTTATGCCCATTTTTGTAATTTTACCTTTTATCTTTGAAAAATGCAGATTAATCATAGAAAGTCCAAAATAATATGTAATGTAACTCTTATTCGTTAAAAATATGTCAAATCGAAGTCCTCGCGATGAAGAGTTCAAATCTACTTTAAGAATTTTGAAAAACTAGTGTATGTGACCGGAAAAACGTTTACAATATACGTATAAGGGTTATATTGCGAATTATTTTGTATTTCGTAGGATTAATTTTCATTTTCCGGAAATGGAAGGTAAAGTTGTAAAAATGGACGAGTTGATAAAGAGATTTTTTTTTTTTGCACAAAACCCTTTTTTTTTTTTTGATAAACCCTATCGGCGGATCCGGTCGGCCTCGGTAGGAACGCACCGAGGTGCTACAGAGTGGACTTCTCCAAATCCAGGTAGAATTGGGCCACCACACTGTCTGACACTGTCTGATCCGATTTTAGAATGCCTTCCGACTAATACCAGGGGTAGTCAGGCCGCCTGCATTTTTGACTACCAAGTAAACCAATTTGGCTATGGTCTAACTGACAGACTTCCCAAACAAATGTATTTTTATTTCCAGGAAAAATCGAACTCTGATATGTGAGTTTCATCCTTCATCAAAGCTTTCTCTACCACTAGACCCTTTTGTTAATAGTAGAAACTTAAAATGACGAGAAATAGTTTTTATATACTTTGGGCCCAAATGTTCTGGCATTACCGTATGGCCATACATGAGTATGGGCTAAATTTAGGCCTTATTGAACATGGAAGTTATGGGCCACTTCGCGTCTTTGGTTTGAAAGATTCACGAAAGTGCTTAGAGCATGCACATAGTTGATACTCTATGAATATCATTAACATTTTTTTAGTATTAATTTTAATGTTTGTTTATTGTTTGAGATTTTTTATGATACTGCTGATAAATTTGTTTACATTGGTAAAACTGGTTTAAGTATCATAAAAAAAAAAAATTATTTGCAAAATCAAAAATAAATATATAAAAACATAAGATTAGAAAATGTAATATTACAATCCAAAAAAACTTGGTTTCCTTTCAAAAATAAAGTATAAACTGATCAGTATACCTAAGAAACAGAACCAAAAACAATTTCAAACCAAATAAACATTAGTACATTCAAACTATAGAACACAGAAGTCGTCCCACTTTGTAGGAGGCTTAGGCCATGGAATCTGGGAAAAAAGGAGAGGGTTAGCATACTTTAGTACATTCAGAAAATAAGAGATGAGCTAAAATATGAACATGTTCTAGTCTTTTGGATAAGCTCATACAAGAAATCACTCGTTTGCATTTCAAACTGGTTATATCCATGTGGTGCATGAAAATGGAGAAAGTGGAAAATAAAAGGAAGATCTTACATGTTTCTCTCTACAACATAACCAAAGTAAAGTCATCATAAGATTCTAACATTCTCACCAAAACATTACTTCTTGAGTCAGGGAACTTACTTGTTGAGTCTTGGAACTGCACTCGATATAAGCAGCTGCACCAATTTGCTTTCTCAGTTCCTCTCCCTATATCCACAAGTCATAAGCTTGAGAAAGCGTTTCAAGTCTAAAAGATTCATTTTCAAAACAAAACCTATAGCGAAATTACACATATATACCTGACTAGATGTAAAAAAAATCCGGGTTTCTTTACCCACTTAACTCCTCTAATTTGTCTCATGGTGACGAAGAATATCTTCCACAACTCCTTAAAACCTACTCACTATTTGATTCTCATCCATCAGCCAACTAAAATTTGCATAAACCCAATCCGTTTTTCTCTTTGGCAATTTATCAAACACCTTGTGTGCGCTCAGCAAAACCAAGAAACTTTGCAGCCATAAACCCATTCTTATCAAACCCAATCAAACAAATCTATTTCTTGATTCCAATCCTATGAATCTAAACCAACAACCTTGTATTTCTCAAGCTATAACACGACGTCCCTTCATATTTTTCTCGGATGAAAGAACAGAACATTACCGTGGACGATGGAGAAGCTTGAAGTTCAGTCCATCATCGTTAAGCACAAGCTTGATGTTCTGCAATGTCTATAAGTGGTTCCAGACACGAGAACAACAAGACCTGGCTCAAGAAAAGAAACAAACGTTACAGAATTCTCAACATAGAAACAATGGAATTTTTTGCGAGTGAGATAAGGATGCCTTACTTTGGTCATGGAAAAGCTTATTTCATCGGTGATATCGTTCTCAAGCTGCAGCAAATTGTCCTCCATGAATGAAACTGAGACTAAAGTAACTAGAGATCCAATCGCAGCAACAACAACTGCTTCTTCCTCCTCTGTTATTCCTAACCGAAGCAGCTCCGTCGCTCACAGGGAGATTGGTTTGGTACTGCGATTCTCCACGGCGACAGATCTACGTCGTACCGGCCGGAGCTGAGAAGAAATCGGCAAATCGCCGTGAGAGAGGAGAGAAAAAATCGAGAGAGAGTAAATGATTTTTTTTTTTCTCTTCTGTCGGCAAAAAAAATTTTTGCGACCAATCACGCCCTGCCACGTCACATGATACCCAGTATCATGAGTTTCACTGGGCTGATACGGATCAGATCCATAAAACATGTTTGGTCTATTTAAAAATAATAAATGGGCTTATGATACTCTTAAAAGTTCTCCTATGTACATGGTCTTATCCTCACTACACATGTTAAATTACAAACTCTGATTTGGGCGATGAAATGTGTCTTGTTGACAGAGCTTTTTTTTTTTTTTTATGGTGTTTGAATTTGACTGCTCTAAGATGTTGAAAATTCTAGATGATCGATCGAATCAATCGGATTGGCAAGCCTTTTGACGGAGTTAGATGAATTTTCTTTAATTTAGGGATACGTTTAACGTATTTTGGATATATTTGATTGCATGAAGCTAAGTAATAATAATCGTACAAATTGGCTTGCTACATTTTAGAGCTCTCATGACATGGGTAAAGTCCAACACGCATCCATGTAATCAGGGCGGTCCTAGCCTGTAGGTGGCCTGAAGCATATTTAAAAATGTGCTTATATAAAGTGGAAAATATTTAAGGTCACTTCAGGCCTACATAACCACTAAACTAACATAACACTTTCGAAAAACGTGGCCCTTAACTTTCTTATATATTTTGTGGCATAAAGCAAGTGCTTTGCTTGCTTAATGGATGGACCGGACCTGCATCTAGTTAGGTTATCTAAGCAAGTAGTTGTTTATAATCATGTAATGAGAACAATGTGACTAACCTAGAGAGTTGTCATTTGGAGTAACTCTCATTCTTAACCTTTTATGATATATCAATCAAAGATTTACTAAGCTCGTGTGTTTTCCACTTAATCTTTCCTTTTTAGTTTGTTTGTACAACAAAGCTCCTCATGAGCTATCAAATTTCATAGCTTATTATCTATCTCAATAAGCTCATTTGAGCATGAATCTATCTTGCCTAAAAATGGCTTCACTAAAAAGACAAGAGCATGAGGTTTTTGTTTTCCTATGTAAGCAACTTCGTGTCGGATTCACTCTCTTTAGAGGCAAGTCTCTTCCCATCGGATCATTAATCTATTAAGTTTTTCCAGCACAGAAAAACATACCAAAACAAAAAAAAAAAAGATTCATGTGCAATCCAGAAACAAAGAGAGGGTATACTCAAATCTGACTTTTAATTCACATAAAACCTCCATTCCAGTTTTTTCCTGGCTGACTAAAATGTAACAAAAATATTACAACCTTGTGATGATTCCCAACATCGACTGAAAATGTTTTTTTTTCCCTATTATTAAAATATTGAATATATTCTACCTCGAGGAATTTGCAGAGATCTTATTAGCAGATCTCTTGATAGACTCGATTCTTTGTAACCTAATCTGTTCTCTGAACTTTGCAATGAACTCATCTGCCTTCTTGTCCACGTCACTTCCATTGTTGCTCTCACTAACTCCTTCCTCCTCTACTATCTTCTTCTCAACCTCGTCGTGAATTTCATTTTCTCTCCTTCTAAGTTCTTCATTTTCCGATTCCTCAGTTGCCTTGCTTCCCAAGAAACTTCTTTGATCATTCTGTTCCGTGTCTTGTTCCTTTGATTCCACGATTGGATTAGACCACCACACTTTCTTAGGAGAGTTTCTTTTCATCTTTTGTTCCGAAGACTTTCTCCGTTCGTTGCCTAGTCTGAATTTCGTCGGAGCTGACTTATAATATTCCACGGGAGGTGGTGGTGGTGGAGGCGGCGGAGGATGAAACTCACCTCCTGCAAATTTCGCCTTGTGAACTGATGATTCTCTCCTCTCAACCCTGTAAATTCCGGGATGATCTTTTCTCGACGATGAGTTATAAAACGCCGGTAGAGGTGGCGGCGGCGGAGGAGGAGGTGGCGGAGATGGATGAAACTGAGATGCGAGATTAGGTAAAAGATTCGACTTTCTTGGAGAAGGGAAAGCAGAAGAGGGAGTCAGATTCTTGATCCACGGCTGTGATTCAACTGTAGCCATATTCTTAACCAACGGCTGAGAGTCAGTCTCCATTGATGATGATGATGATCTTGACCTCCATGGAATCGGAGAAGGAAGTACATCACTATTATCATCACCAAGAGTCTTCAGAAGTTCTCTCTTAGATCTCACTTTCTCCCATCGACCGGAATTATCGCTGGAGGAATCAGGAACACGAGAGTAATTCAAGCTCCGAACCGGCAAAAGCAGAGGCTTCTCTCTGATCTCTGAACTAACTCTCTCAACGAAACGAGTTTCAACCTCAGGAATTTTCATGTGATACTTGTTCTTCCATGTCTGAAACTTACGTTGATCGCCGGAGGAGTCATCGGACGGTTCAGATTCGCTCTCGTTACCCACGTTAAAAACAGAGGATACTTCAAGAATCTTAGGCACATAGGGATGCAAATTGTTATTACTATGATCAGCTTTGTTGTTATCACTATTGCTTGTTCCTTCACCTCCTCCTCCGTCGTAGTTCCGGCGGCTGAAAAGGCCGTAAGAGACGGCGATGCCGACGAAAACTAGGTGGAGAAGCTCGATGAGTCTTGTTTGGTTAGCAAGCTCCGGCGTCTGAGAAAGGAAGACAGGTACGACGGCGCAAAGCAGGGTGAGGATAAGAGCTTTAAAGAGGAATCGAGAGTAGAATTTTCTAGGGTTTTGATCTTCTTTATTACCCAATTGGGTTGGTTTCTTTGAGCTTCTTGCTTCCACCATTGGAGAGGAAAAGTGAGTGTGTGTAGAGAACTTGTAAAGGTTCTTTATTTTGGTAATGAAAGAAGAGAGAGAGATAAGTTAGTGGAAATGCTAAGACTTAGAGGTTAAGTTCTGTTTTTTTTTTTTTTTTTTGTAAGAAAAAAATGAGATTGAAGAGAACAAAATCTGAAATCCAAGTTGATGTGTGAATCACTCCTAACTTTATTTTTTGGTTTCTAATACTATTCTAACGTTATTTTGATTATTTGACAGCGACTAGAGAATCGCTACTTAAAACTGTCTAGAAGATCCAAATGTATACATAGAAAGGTTTGTAGTTTTGTGATATTTGTTAGTGCCGTTAGGTTATTATTTTGTCCAAATTCAATTTAATTTGGTTGTAGTGCATGAATTACACAAAATGCAAAATATAAAAGAAAATATAACTATGTTTAAAAATTATAAAATGTCACAACATGGGTTTAAATTCAGGATTGTGTGAGTTGTAGAGGACATATATAAAAGAAGGTATTTTATATAGAACTGTTTTATGACGTCTAGAATTGTTTAATAACAAAATTTTATATTTTAAGTTTTTGACATTTAAAAGATCTAAACTATTGATAGTTACGAGCTCTCTGCTTTTGATTTCTCAGCTCGTAGTCTTAATTACTTCTAATCTTCGACTTTATATAATACTAGTTTAACAATTGACGCTCTCTGTGGGTAATCAAAATTTTTGTCATTTTTAAGTTTTGAGCTTTTTGAATTAGAAAAGTTTTTCGATTCTCCACAGACAACACCAAATTCTTAAAACTCTGTATTTCAACTACAACCAACGACAGCTGATAATCTTGGTCAGCTAGTGCAATAAAGGGAGCAAATTATAAAAGTTGTTAAATGTAAGAAAATGTAGAATAAATAGAGCAATTAATTGATAATACGATTAGGTCGCTTAGGCATATGACCCCGGAGGAATCTGGATTCCCTTCTTTTGGTCTATTTACGCTAAGCTTTTTTATTTTAACGCAGCAGTAGCTGTCTCATGTCTGAAAACTAAACACTACAATTACAGACCAAAGACATAAATCATATAATTAATTACAACAACTATCTAACATTAAAAATAATAACGATTCTTTTTCTTTCACTAAGCTTAAACTTGTCGATAAGGTATCTATACTTTCTGAATATAATAAACTTTGAAAATCGAGAAAAAGGAATAGAACAAAATAAATATATATTTTTTTTTTGTGTTATGTTATTGAATTGGTAGGGTTTAAAGTTTAGAATCTAGAATCACTGTGTAGACTCAACACTAGACGTTCTAAAACTGTTTTATGAATCCGAGGTTACTCCATACATAAATTTTCTTTAGATAAATGGAAACATAGGTTTTATTAATGTGGTTTTAATTTTTTTTTATGATTAGTTAAGAATTATTAGAAGAACTGAAGATCTACCAAAATCAACACTATGATTGCCAAAAAATATGAAATTATAAAAATCAAAAAAGATTTAGAAGATCATTATATTTACCAATATCTAAGATATAATTTATATTTATATTTAAAAATTATATTAATCTCATCTTTACATTAAACAATTATCACAATATAAAAGTATGTATCTTGTAGGGAAAATGATCATTTTATTTCCATTATAGTCCTAAAATCAATAGCATTTCGTCGCAGCCTCGCAAGATAACACGTACAAAGACAGATCAATTTAGAGTTTGAAAGTTTCAAATTGCGCGATTTACCCAAACTGTTTTTATTGATCTAAAAACCCCCCTAAATTAAAAATTCGAAATGAGCGTAGCGTTCTCAGCCTTAAGTTTACAAAAAGTAGAAATCTACCCAAAACAGTTTCAATTTAACAAGAAAAAACATGTCACTCCTTACTCGACAGCTCAAAGCTGACCATACTATTTGCAATTAACACATTATTCTCCAACTCAAAGCTTGTCACTCCTTACTCGACAACTCAAAATAACATAATAATTTATTTCATTGTGTTATGTTGTTGAATTGGTAGGGTTTAAAGTTTAGAATCTAAAATCACTGTGTAGACTCAACACTAGACGTTCTAAAACTGTTTTATGAATCCGAGGTTATTCCATACATAAATTTTCTTTAGATAAATAGAAACATAGGTTTTAGATTTTTTTTAATGATTAGTTAAGATTTATTAGAAAAATTGAAGATCTACCAAAATCAACACTTGAGATGATTGCCAAAAAATATGAAAATTATTAAAATCAAAAAAGATTTAGAAGATCATAAATATCTAAGATATTATTTATATTTAGAAAATTTATATTAACCTCATCTTTACATAAAAAAATCATCTCTATATAAAAAGTAGGGAAATTGTTAAAAATGCCCCTTTTGGTGTGCCCCTTTTCAAAAATGCCCCTTTTAGATGTCCATTTTCAAAAATGCCCTTTTTTAAATCTGAAATTTTTATAAAGTTTTATTAGGTTTATAAGGTACTTATGGATTGTAACTACTACTTGAAGACCCGATCCAAGTATTTATAAGGTTTTATAAGGTCTTTTTAAAGGTTTTACAAGTTATTTTAAAGGATTTTTAAGGTTTTTCAAAGGTTTTACAAGATATTTTAAAGGTTTTTAAAGGTATTTAAAATGTATTTATAAGGTATTTATAAAGTATTTATAAGATTTTAGATACATAGAAATGTAGTTTGTGTATGTTTTAATAATGTTACATACATATTTGGGTAAATCTTATATTTTTAAGAGCATTTTTTATAAGGTTTTAAAAAAGGGGTATTTTTGAAAAGTAGCATTGAAAAAGGGGCATTTTTGCAAAAGCCCCTAAAAAGTATGTATCTTGCATAATTATTGAGTTTAGTAGTATAATTTTCTCTAGCACTTTATGTTCTTTAATCTCATCCATTAATAAGGATCACTGAAATAAATTTGACAGGTCAAACTGGAAAAATTGTTTAATCATCAACACATCATTTTGGCACCACTTTGATGGGGCGGTGGATCACTGGTCGGCTACTTTTATCGACTCTTTTTAAGATTTCTTTTGACAATCTATCTTTTTTTTTTTTTTTTGACATCTTTGGATCGACAAAGCCCGACCCATAGCTAATCCTTACTACGCGGGGAAACGCGACTTAGTGGAGTCGAACTCCGGTGGGGAAGGCGGAGTCAGATGGATTTAACCACTTGACTAAAGGTACATCACCGACAATCTATCTTTTTTTATAAAACAAATTTCAGAAGAACATTTGAATTCAACTATTAGCTTAAAACATACGCATAAAGTATAACCACTGGTTTACCAACTTTAATTTTACTACAAATGCGATTCTAACTTGTGCTCTTTCCTTATTTCCTTTTTGGTTTTTCTTTCCTTTTTGATTACAGCCACATAAATTGCACAAACAAAAACAGTGATAATGTATTTAGACCCTAAACCATCCCAGTTATCAATGGTTATTGAAACTAAATTTGTTGGACTCTAATGATTCTTTCCTTAAGGTGTTCACTTGCCAGTGTAAAGAGGTTTACGCTTCTCAGCAAAAGCAGCTAATCCTTCCAGACGATCTTGAGTATTAAGAAGCTTCTGATAACACATCTCTTCTACTTCCAAACCCGAAGCCATATTCGTCTCAATTCCTTCATCAATCGCCTTTTTCGCCATCTTTATAGCCAAGGGACCTTTTTCATTTATCTGCTGAGCCATTTCAATTGCTTTCTCATGAGCCTCACCTGCCGTAACACAAATGTTCACAAGCCCTGCACCACACAAATAAAAAAGAGAGTATATGAATCAATCCTTATTTGGGTACATTGTCAAAACAAAACCACAAGAAATGAAACTTGAATAGTCACAGACCTTTAGTTGCAGCTTCTATTGCATCAATCTTTCGACCTGTGAATATAAGTTCCTTTGATACCGATCTCCCAACCAGCCTCGAGAGCCTCTGTGTCCCACCAGCTCTATGTAGAAGCAAAGAGAAATAAATTAACAGAAGAATGATGAAAAGGGTAATAAGAGAAATCATTTGTCGAGAGTGATGAAGCTTATTATATACCCAGGGATTATAGCGAGTCCTGTTTCAGGCAAGCCAAATACTGCATTTTCGCCTGAGAGTTCCCGAGTATTAACCATAACTGCTTATCTTGGCCAGTAGATTATATAATAAGAAAATGAGCAGATATATAAATACCACAGATTCGAAGATCACAAGCAAGAGCCATTTCAAGTCCACCTCCCAGTGCTGCACCTTCTATTGCAGCAATAGTTGGGATACTCAGTGCCTAGAAACACAAGTCTTCAAAGTCACTATAGCATGCAAATCTCACTGAGTTCCAAAATCTAGAGCTCTAACATAGCAATAAAGGAACACAAAAAAAGAAAGAAAAGGAAACAAGTACTTAAATCAATTTCATATCAGTAGAACCACTAGACATTCCTATTCACTTGAAGTTTGAAGACTATTAAATAACGTATCTTGATAAAGCTAGAGCTACATTCTAACAATTTGATGATAGATTGTATACATTAATGTTAAAACATACTCTAGGTTGACAGTTAACTTTACCCAACAATCATTCCATGAATGATTGTATCAGCTAATCTATGAGAACAAACAATGATATATGAGAATATACCTCCATGAACGAGAACATGTAGCGCAACGAGTTGACATATGTGTGAACCTCAGATGGACTCATAGTTCTACGCTCCTGACATCCAAGTAAATTTAAAAAAAACAGAAACTTTTTAAGTACGGCTAACAAATAGAGTGAACATTCCGGGAGATATGAAAGTGACAAAACTACCTTAAGATCTGCACCTGCACAGAAAACTCCTGGAACCAGACTTCTAATCATGACAACCCTAGCTGAACTATCTTGTTGTATGGACTCAAATGCGTTTTGGAGACTTTTCAGCATCTCCTTATTAATAGCATTTTTGGCAACAGGCCTATCTAGATTGACCTCGATTATACCTGTCAATCATCAACACAAAAGCAGTATTATTGTAACTTTCATTTAGCATCGGTTTGTCCAAACATTAGAGATCATAAATTGATCAGATGATACTATCTTGAGTTTGAGTCAATAGTAAACAAGCAAGTATATTAAAAAAAACACGGTGATAACAATTTATTCAAACAAAAAACGATCACTCTTAAGAACCAAACCAATTCGACAATGAACAAGAGATGAGATAATGGAAAAGTGAAATTACCGGAATCGGAACCAGATAGGCGATTGAGCTTGACAAATTCAGGCGGAGCGGTTTCAATTATAAGACTCCGGCAGTTCTGAAGCATGTAATTACGGCTAAGATATGATTTTCCGGTTAATTGGAGTAAACTGTCACGGCGGAGATACTTGATGAAGCTCATCTTCTCCGACTCCGACCCGTGAACCCTCGAACACTTTTCTCACGGACCCAAGTTCCGATTTTTAAAAACCTTTCCTTTTCTCGACCAAAATGAAGAAAAAAGATAAAACCTTTGTGAAAAAATTTGCTCTGTCTGAAAAAAAAAAAACTCTTCTCCAGAAACCAAGAATGACTCTGACCGGTACCAAATCAATGCCAGTGTGATGTAACGAATCATTCTCGATTTCGGTTTAGGTTTCAAATAGTCAAAAATTGAAAGAATAAAACGATATTATATCCGGTCTGATCCGGTTCGGGTTATTTTTGGTTAGGGTCAGCTTATTAACATGGAGGAATACAAAAGAGAGGGGAAAGAATGCAATTACATTGTTTGGTGAAGACTACTCAACTCAAAGACTCAGACTTTATGTATCCATGCGTCAAGTCGAAGCTGCTTCAATGGTGGAACTATATTCCTTTTGTTCTTCTGCGGGCAACGCCATTTTCCTGCCATCTCCTCGGCTCCAGAGGACTGGTGATTCGACATTTCCTCCAAAATTTTTCTCTTCTTGTTTCTTTCTTCTTTGTCTTCCTCCCCAGCGATATTCTTTAACTCTTTACTACTCGAACACTTCATGAGAACTACTCTATTTGGTTTCTTCAGGGAACATTGGTCTCTTGCTTCTCTGAATCTAGCCTTTTTCATGGTCACAAATCCAGTTTCACTGCTTTGTCCGTTAACATTTTCCTTGTCATCTGATTCTTGGTCTATTGGAGACATTTGTCTGTTGGTGTTCATGGAGATGGATTCTTGGATATGTATTGGTCTCAACTCATGTAAAGAAGCGTCGTTCTTTGAAGGTGATTTGGGTTTTGGGTTGTATCTGGAAACTCTGGGGCTAAACCTTGCTTCTTCTTGTGGTTCACATAATAATGCTTCCTGCTTGAAGCTTGATTCTTGTTTCGCTTCTTTCTTTGAGGCATTGAACAATCCAACTGATGACCTCTTTTCCATTTCTTGGTTTGAATATGCATTGTCTAAAGAGACCTCCTTGGCCTAACATGTAGAATCGAGAAAGAGTCAGTGAGCACTAACAGAATCTAAAGTCAACACAAATCGTGCAATTGAAAATAACTGACAACTAGGTTTCATCTCATTTCAAAAGTGATCCACACAAGTTTCTTTCTTTAGACTACGGATGTTGTGGCAAGCTTGTAGACTTTAAAGTGCAGTAATGACAAGAACATAACTTACTGTGTCTGCGGCTATGTTTTCCTTGTAGTCATTTGAATCTAACCTGCCAAGACCAATAGTACTCTCTTGCTTGCTCTTAAGTTTTCGAAATATACCGGAACTAATTCCGTCCTCTGTGTCACTCTCCTCAATGACTAACTCATCTTTCTCAAAAGAAGAAAATCCAAGTTCTTGAATTTCTGAAAGCTGAGGAGATTGATACTCATAGCTTGAAAACCAGTTTCTAAGATTAGGAGGCTCTGATAGAACAAGAAGTAAATCATGTAAGATTTAGCTCTTCTAACAATAAATCTGAGTCACTTTACTAACACATTATAAGAAAGCAAACATCACTAACATATACAAAAAACAAGTGCCTTTACTCACCCGAAAGAACAGACTCCGACTGCGAGAAATCTGTAACCTACAAGGAGACTAATTCATCAGCCGGCATAAGAGTTAAGAAAATTTACTGATGTAGGAAGTAAAAGCCAGTACTTCAATAGCAATACCTTTGTAGAAGAGACAAGTTCTTGCTCAAATAACCTCGGACAAACATGGTTTCTTTCAATTTTTGGCGTCTCATTTTCTATTTGTGTCTCCTTTACACATTCACTTTCTCCAGGAACGTACAATTCAAGAACATCACTTGTATCCAGCACCGGTGATTCATAGACATAGCTCGAAAACCAATTAGCTAAATCAGGAGGTTCTGAGAAATAAATGAACCAAACCAGATTAAAGCTAACAAACAAATTCAATCAATAGCACATAAAATTCACAATAATCAACCAAAAGAGAGTTTACCAGAAGGAAGTGATTCATCAATAACACCACCAAGATTTACTTTGTTCACCACATCTACTTCGTTTTCGCTTTCATTGATTGAAGAAGACAATGGTAACGATTCATAGACATAACTGGGAAACCAATTCGTAATATCTGGTGGTTCTGTAATAAATACCCAAAATTAAAAATGTCAGAAATTGCAATAAAAGGAGACGTAAGAGAGATATTAAACCTAGTTATTAATCACTCACCGGAAATGGGAGATGTTGAATCGGAGTATCCATTTTCCTGCTAGAGAATATTTACGGGAGATTTCAACGAATTAAGAGAGAAAATCCAAACTCAAATCCATAAATTTCAGCAACATATTCACAAAAATGCGAAAAATTATACAGAATTAAAAATCTCACCACTGAGATGAATTCCGCCATTAGAGCTCTCTACTTCGTCTCTCTCTTTTTCTCAATTTTTTTTTGATTCTGCAATTTGAGAGGTTTGTTTTTTGCTTTTCGCATTTCTATGGTTTCGCGGGTTAATTTTCACCTAAAATTATAGGGGAGCGGAAAGATAAATTTGATGTTGGACCTTATAATATTAATGGGCCTATAATTTAAAACCCAAACTAATTAAGGCTTTTTGTGCTATATGCTATTCAATTAAGGGTCCAAATAGTGTATTGAGAGAAATTGAATGGATAAGGATAAATTTAATTAGGAAAAATAAATTAGATTTATTTCTTCTTTTTATTAGAGGTGGGTTTTTTTTTCCTATTTGATTTCTTCCTTTTATTAGGGGATTTTTCCCCCATTTTATTTCTTCTTTCTTCTTTAATTTTAATTTCTTTTTTTTGTATTATAGGATTTTTCACATTTTATTTCTTCTTTTTATTAGCGGATTTAGATATCTAATCATTGAAAATGTGAAAAGTGGAGAAGCTAAGTAGCTTCATATTTACAAGGAGGGCAAAAATTCATAATTAAAAGATTATTCAAATTAAAATGATAAGTAACTGTTACATGGCTATGACTTTTTGGGTCATGCTACATTTTGAAACAGTATTTTAGAAAGAAAAGTGATTAAGCATACACTTAATCTAGATGTGAAAAAAACAACAGGAACTGAAAAAGAAAAAGGGAAAAGAGAATGTAGAACTAGCCCACTAGAGATTACTAATTGAGGTTTAATTTCCACTACCGCTTCCGCTTCCGCTTTCACGACCACGACCACGACCACCTCGGCCTTGGCGACCACGACCTCTACGACCACCGCTTCTGCGACCACCAAAACTAGTCCATTGCCACTCTATCATCTTTTGAGTTGGTATGATCGGCCTTTTCCCAAAGCTTCTCTCATTAATAAATGTGATTGCGTTCTCATCTTGCGAAGATTCCGTGACAGTAGCTGACTCCATTTGCTCGCATAATGTCAACCGGTTATTACCTTGTTCTTCTCCCACATCCATTCCATCTTTTTCCCCATTTCTACACATGCCAGTCTCAGTAGTTTCTTTGTTCCCCCTAGCAAAAAAAAAATATATCTAATTAATAAATACCTTTTTTGCTCCTAACAGTAAAAAAGATAATAAAAATTGCAATCGAAAATCGTCCTATTACTCTTTGTTTTTGTCACCGTCCACAACATCCATATCATCACTCCTCGTGTTGTTGTTGTTGTTGTTTATGTCATCGTTGGTGTTTGTGATATTACGGTAGATGATGGTATTGCATTTGTTCATGGTGACTGCGTCAAGAAGTCCATAATCCCATTGTTTGATCATGAATTGTCTCCAGCACCTGGAATTTTTTTTTTAGTTTTTTTTTTCCAAGAAACAAAACAAAATTATATGTGTATATATAAGTTGGTGTATTTATAGAGTTTTGAAGAGATAATTACAAGTCGAGTGATAAGTTACTGCGCAACTCTTGCAGGTGTAATCTTGAGAATGCTTCACATGCCCAAGGAATATGATAATCTGCAACAATCCTGCAAAATAAAATCACAATTTGATTTATGCCAAAGTTTTATAAGCCTAACCATTACGACAAACGTATGGAAGGTAAGACATATATAAGGGTCTTTTCGTTTCTATGTTAAGGTAAGAAATATAGTTAGTTACCTTTGCTTTTTAACAAAGGAGTTCCAAAGGTGTATGAATCTCTCTGCTACGATTTCATTCTCATCCATGGAATCATTAGGCATCTACAGTTTTTTTTAAGTTCTTAATTAGAGTCATTAGCAAGAATAATCGTATACTGTTGTTAATTTAATAAAAGCATAAAGAAATCATGGAATATACCTGGCTTTCTGCGAGATGTTCAGCAACATCGTCGACATCATTTTCGTTATCTCGGTCAGACATAACTTCCTCAAGTGACAGTGGCTTTGTAACAAAAACATGCAGTTTTTGGTTAGTGACAATAAAAGATTCACGTGGATACAAACTGAAGCATAAATACGAATTTAAATGAGAAGAATCAAACCAGAGAGTATCGTGAGATTGGAACCAAGTATATATATGTTGATAAGATATATATAATAACGTGCAATTCTAAGACTATGCAAAAGAAGGAACTTGAATCACCTGGCCGGTTCGCGTATTATAGAACTGGCGTTTAGGAAGAGTTAAGTAGTGGCTGCAAACAAATTTACCCGGTTAATAAAGGCAGTCCAATAAAACACAGAAATGGTAAATTAAAATAACAGCCTGTCATGATGAAAAAACACAGGGCTGTGGACCTAAGGAGAGCTTCGGAAATGTGGAATGTGGACCCTTAATTAATTTAGCTTTTGATTGTTTAAAGAAAGAAATATACAAAAACTTATGTTAAATAGAAATATGTGAAAATTTGATAGAATATAGTATATAATAGTGTTATCAAGAGCTATACATAGAACTTTTGGTTTGAATACAAACTATACAATGTACTATATATAGCAAAAATAAAATAATATATAGACATTTTCATTTAAGATTGTATTAGTATCTATAAAAGATTTGTTTATTTAAATAGATTGAATCTAACAGTAAAGTGAAAAAATCTAGAAAATGTAAAATCAAATGAATTAAGTATACTGTGTAAAAACTAAAATTAAAATGAGATTTTTAAAAGAAGAACATTCACTAAGAAACAAATTTAAAAACAAAATTTAGAAAATCATTCTTGGACTTGATATTTATTTATCTTGGTCGAAAAATCATTACTCAAAAGAAACCAATAATATACAAAATTTTGACCAAAAGAAACATATGAAATTGGGACCCTAAAATTCAGTTTCAGAAGTGGGGATTTTTCAAATCCTATAACCACATTTATCAACAAACCTTCTAGCCTTTGATCGCTTAGCAGGGACCATAGCTTCTGTTGTGGACTTGCCTGGATCCATTATAACAACAAGGACGTTGAATCTACAAGATAAATTATAACTATATTATTCCATCTTCGATTTAGAAATCAAGATCTAAGAGGATAATTAAAATTGGATATACTATTATATATGATGAAATGTAAATAGCGAACGAAAAAATGAAAGGAACTCATGCTACGGTTGTGGAAGCTATATTCGCCAACATGGAATTATGGATCGCTGTGGAAACTAAGTTGAGGGAAAGAGTAGATGCACCGGAGAAGAGAGATAATCACCGGAAAACGAGGAGGAGGAGGAGTTGAAACTCTTGTTTGTTTTTGTTACTCACCAACTTTTGTTATCTACAGCAAAACATATCTCACCTTATATATACAAATTATTTGAAGTTTTGGGAGGGAAAATTAAAGATAGAAATACATACAAATAAGTTATATAAGGTATGGAATTATTTAAAAGTGAAAAAAAATTCTGTATAAGTAAATAATTTTCAATTTATATTGACTAATACTTATTTGTTGGTAAAAATAAGTTAGATTCGTCGAACGATGAGTCGTATGTGTTGGATATGAATGGAATTTAGGTTTATATTGACTAATATTTATTTGTTGGTCATGATAAATTAGATTCGTCGAACGGATGAGTCGTATGTGTTGGATCTGAATTGATCAAGTTAAAGAGAGCGTTCGACTATTAAGAAGCGAACAGAACTTTATAATCTGTTAACTCTAATATCATGTCTTTAAATAGTATGTTATTAGAAAGAAAAAAACATACGGAAATCACTCACTTGTTAGGGAAGCATCCTTATTGATGGGGAGGCAAAGTGAGGTCCTAAGACAACAAAAAATAATCATGAAAGTTTTTAGAAAGATAAATGAGAGTTGTTTTTTGAAGATTTTTTTGGTTTGCGTAAACTTAAAATAGAGTTTAAGATGTTAGGAGATTGCATATTTTTGAAAAGCACATATGAACATAGGTCATGCCACACATTATGGACATGCCACAAATTATGGACATGGATGAACGAAACAAGGAGAGTGAATCTCAAATGTAAGGTTTGAATCTAGTTAGACATTGTAGGTGCATGTGTGTGGGAGATAGACACAAATGTAATATAAGAAAATTATCTTGCTGATCTCTTTTCTAGATGTATTAAAGGGATATTTATAGTAAATACTTGATCGAATTGTACGTTGGATAGTCGGATAGAGTTGTCCTACTCCTAGGTATTGGATCGTGGGCAAGTGACTACATACAAGTATTTTTGGCGAATGGGACATGACTTGTAGCTCTGGCATTTCTAGTTAGCTTATGTAACATGTCACATCTATCGAGATCTCGATTAGCATTTGGTGACCGTCGAGTACATATTTTTGTACAACGTAACTGTGTTTGATTATTGGTCAGTTCAACGTAAAGAATCATACAAGTTATTAAAAACCTAGTTTTAGTTGTTTCAATGATAAATTAGAAATAAATAAATTATGCTTAACAATTAAACTATGTTTGTAAATACTTTTCCTATTTTAATGTGTACGTATATTTTATGATTTTGAATGGAGAAGATGCGAGACGGGTATGTAGGGTGCAAGGCGGTCCGAATAGTGATAATATATACTCACTCTCAGTGTTCCTTACAAGTTATTTTTTTAGAAATTTTCACACATACTAAAAATAATCAATGTTCATACTATTTGACCATCTAAAATATCAATCTATAAGGAATGGGGGAGTATATTTTGTTATTATTTGAACTATCTTGCATGTTTTCCGCTATGTTGTGCATCATCTTTATTCTATAGGGGAGTCTATTTACTATTCAGTTGTCCTCAATATTAGAAGTCACTCTAACATTTCTTATATTTAAAACATTACTAAATAAATTTTTTTACAAAAATAGACAAGGATTTATTTTTTGCGATGGGATCAAGTCTATAGGTTTAAAATCCATGATTGTAAACCTAAACATTTTCATTTTTTATGAATATTTACATTCTTAGCAAAAAAGAAAAAATAGACAAGGACATTTAAAGGGTTTTTTTTTTGCTGACTCAATATTTATTGTAAATTAGACAAAATGGGATTTAGATATATTAATCTATTTTTATGAATACTGAAAAATAGGAATTAAATTATTTTAAAAAGTATTTATTATCCTTTGATTTTTTTTTATATAGAAATATTTATTGACCAACCGAAAGACTGATGATGTATATAAATTACACTAATATATATCATAAATCTTTCATTTAGCCAACAAATATTTATATATAGAAGAAAATCAGAAGATAATAAAAAAGAAGAAGGAAATGTACTAGAAAATTACGTAGGGGGTGTTATTCAATCATGGAGTTAAAATCAATTCTTTAAAGATTAGATTTGCTTTCTGATATTGTTTTTAAGAATCTGTTTGTGTGGATTTCAAAATCTCTGCAGTATATCTTGGATTTTGATTCTAACAATTTACTCATGAAATTCCAAAGAAGTTTCATTTCAAATGATTTAATATACAAAGATTGTACGAATCTTTTAGTTTTGAATAACACTGGATTTTAATGAAGTATTTTAAATCTTAGTTGAATAACACCAAACTTTAAAAATCTAATGAAATATAAGATCCAATAACAACAGATTTTAAAGTTAGATTTAGAATCATTAGTTGAATAACACTGGATTAGTTTTGGATTTCAATTCTTTAAAATCCATCATTGAATAACACCACCGTAGTTTCTTTAATTTGTGTAAAATAAGTCAAAATGATAGTTTTGTGAAACAAATGGAGTATAATTTGTCTTGATGCAGAAAAAGAAAGTTCGTATAAGAAAATCAAACTGTTAATAAATGACCTCTAGAAATGGGTTTCAGTAAACAGGCTTTATTATTATAGATCATTTATGGGCTAATAAGTTAATTAGGCCCATTAAATGGCTGCGATTCCGTATATTCAGAAGTCAGAACAGTAGAAGTTTAGTCAAAATGCTGAATCGACGGGTCTGACTTTTCCACGTGTCATTAAGACAGCTGAACTGGAACGGCAACAGTAACGGTTCAACACGCTTCGTTGAGACTTGAGAGTTTAGTTCTTCAAATGGCTAACAAAAAGAAACAAACAGAATTATAATTTTGACATTAGCAAATTCAAATTTATGCTAAAATTGATACGTGTATTAGTATATTTAACACATCGTTGTTACTTGAGAACTTGTTATATACTATACAAAGACGAGTAAAACCTGTGTATGTATAAAAAGTCTAACATGTGATTTGAAATATTCAAATATGACTCCAGATTTCTTGCTTTGGT
Source organism: Arabidopsis lyrata subsp. lyrata (assembly GCF_000004255.2). Taxonomy (NCBI): domain Eukaryota; kingdom Viridiplantae; phylum Streptophyta; class Magnoliopsida; order Brassicales; family Brassicaceae; genus Arabidopsis; species Arabidopsis lyrata. Next base: position 11,759,273 of record NW_003302549.1, on the reverse strand, counting down.
GGAAATGCTTACGTTTTTTTTATTAAATGAATGAGTTACCATGCATAAATATGAGATTACTGTCGTGTATATTTGGATGCAACATAAATAGTTGTTGACCTGTTATTTTATTAGTATGTTTGTTTAGAGTTTAGACTAATACTACTGATGCCACGCTGTTGTAGTTGTGACATAGGTGAAGACTTGTTCATTTTTTTCCGTACGAGATATTTCTTTTTGATAAACTTGTTAGATAAAGTTTTGATCCATTATATTATACCTTAGTTTTTCTAAAATATATAATCGATGAAACTCGTATTTGAATTTGACTTGACATTTTGTATTTGTAAATAAACAGTTGAATTACTATTGCTAATGATAGGTTACCAATACGTTTAAAAACTTTTACGCTCGTGTGTAGGATTTAGACTTTAGAAATACACAAATTAAGTACCGGAAATTAAATCATAATTCTACGACGTAAATTTCTTGCATGTTGAACGGTTGTGAAGTTTGGACGAAAGATGTCATTTATACGATTTTTCAATGTAATGTAAGAAAAATCCATGAAAGTTGTTGTTTCTTTCAAAAGTTTGAATTGTTAGACAAAAGTACAATTTGTAAACAAAATTTATCTGTGAATTGGTTAGACAAAAGCATATGTTTACAGTTGTTTTTATCTATTAGGTTTTATATGGTTGAATATTTACAAAGTTAAAAACAAATTATATACGAATATGGAAACTCTACTTCAAATAATCTACTTCTTAACAATAATGTACTGTAAATTTATAGATCTAATTAATTAAACACTAAATGGAGGGAGATTAATACCGCATAAAAACAAACTTAAACACTCTAACTACTATACATTCTATATCTACCAAAAGAAAACTATTTGTTTGACGTGAAAGTGGTGCATATATATATTATTAATAAACCATTTAAATGTGTTTTCCAAATAGGTATACAAATTTAGATTATATTTCAAACTAAACAAGTGTAATAAATATATGTTCAATATGAATTTTGCACACGATTTTAATTTGGAGCCCGTGACTAGGCTCAGCTGCACAAGTATTCACATGTACATGTTTTAGAGGATAATTAAAGATCAATGACTACTTACGGGAAACGAACAAACAAATACAGGAAAATGTTGTAAATAAAATATAATAGTATGATACTACTATTTGAATATGTTTGACACAGTTGTGTGAAATGCAGTTATTGAAGTCATACTTGGACCGCACGGTAAGTTGGTAACCGCTTTTCACACCTAAAACTCGTACATAAACGACAATAGGTTTGGTACGACCGTACGAACATAAAATATAAACTGAATTGATTGACCAACTCATTCATTCTATATCACAATCAAAACAAAGTCCTTTTATTTCTTGTTTTGTTAAGATAAATAAAGTCCTTTTAGTTCGTCAAAGTTAATAGAATTCATCCTACGCTATTTGTTTTACGCGATATCTTGAATTCGTAGTATGGATATTTTTCTTTTTATCCGTTAACAACCGTACCGTCAATTATTTTCTTGATTAAAAAATGTCATCTCATTATTCTTTGATAAGACAAATTTTCTTTTTTAAAAGTGTGCATCCTTAGTTAACAGCTTGTGTTGCTGTTTTTTCTTCTGGTACATAAATAACGTTACCGTACGTTTACATATATAGTAGTGTGTAAAATAATCTTCTTCGTTTTGCAAAATAACCCTGGATTAACTCATTAATGATGTAAGATTTTTAGCAAATAAACCTTTTTTGGAATCATCAAGTGATTTTTTTTAGCACCTATGAAGTGATTTCTACCACGATGTTGATGTAATTGAGTATTTACATGGTTTTTCTAGGAAAAAATATTATGACAAGACCAAAATTTGAGAATAAAAAAAAATAGACAAAAAATCCATGGATTTGGTTAAGTTTAATTGTTTTCGTTCTCTCTATAAGACAAATTTAACATCTAAAACCCATCAGTTTTCTTTTACAACATTTTTGTTTGGAACGTTAAATTTTTTTTACAGTTGATTGGAGACTAATATGAAGGACGATCATAACGTAAATCTTAAGAAATCATAAAACCGGTCTTACAAATTTGATAGATCTGGTTGGACAAATTAATTTATCATAACGGCCCTTTAGATACTTAATAGGGTGCTTGTATACACTTTTTTGGGGGTCAAAATGTACACTGTTTAAACTTTCGAGCACACAGCAAAAATCAATTGACTTTTGCAAACTTTTTTCTCTTATGGAGTAATAAAAAGAGGATTCGTTGTTTTTTCTACTACAGCAACTGTACCTTTATATAGGACAATCCGACCATCCTAGTATCTAGGAAGACGGCTTAATAGACCAACACTTATCTACTCTATCTAACTCACATAAAGATTATCAAATCAAACTCGTCCATTCTGACCGAAAATGAAATAAAAATCAAACTCGTCCATCAAAAAGGCAAAATCCATCATCAAAGTTAATAAAACAGTTTAGTCCTCAAATTAGTTTTGAGTTTTTATTGAGAATACATGATTAATAAGGGTTCTTCATTAGGACTTTTCTTGAAAACACACGGAACTTTTGGAGACTTACATGGAAACGGTCCAAAACATCCAAAAAAATAGCCAGCCAATACGGTCCAAATATTTCAATATTCCTTAAAAACAGAAAGGATAAATCAAATAAAAACAAAGTCAAGTCAAACAAACGAGGGTCGAAATGGTAATAACATTCAAACTCCATGCTAATTCCAAATTACGTCACAGCCACCTTCGACGTTTTTTATATTTAAATACCAATCTTAGTTTCATTCTATCTTCTGTTCTTGTCCCATCAAAACTTGAGCCATCTCTCATTCTCTCTCGCCAATAGTTCACATGCATACACTTACGCCTAACGCCGACATATTCCAAGCTAAACGCCGTCGTTTCACTTGTAATCAAACTTCGACTTTGATTCCGACGAAGCCGCTCTCGGTTTCTCCGGCGAGAAAAACCAACAAAGAACATCTCAGAAACCTTGAGAACGTTCTTAAAACTTCTTCAAGTTCTATAGATCATCTCGAAAATGTAACTTCTCGTCAAGATAAGACGACGACGAATACATCGACGTCGTCACTTCTTGGAGGTTTGAATTTGGCGCGAATCTGGCCTCAGATGAAAGCAGCCGTGGACGAAATGTCTCCAAAGAATCTGAAACGGCTCCAAAGGCTTCTCTCGAAGTCATCGGAGGAACGTTCGCCGAAGAGTAAACTCGGGTCAAAATGGCGGGAGCTACACGGGTTAAACAACTGGGCCGGGTTGTTAGATCCATTAGACGAGAATCTCCGGCGAGAGCTTGTCCGTTACGGAGAGTTTGTACAAGCAGCTTATCACGCGTTTCACTCAGACCCGGAAGGTTCCCCGAGACACGTGGCCTTACCTGATGGGTCTTTTAAAGTAACGAAGAGTCTTTACGCCACATCATCCGTTCGTTTACCTAAATGGATCGATGACGTTGCACCGGATCTCCGGTGGATGACTAAACAGACGAGCTGGGTTGGTTACGTGGCGGTATGTGATGATCCGAGAGAGATCCGACGGATGGGAAGGAGGGAGATCGTCATCGCCCTCCGTGGAACCGCCACGTTGCTCGAATGGTCAGAGAATTTCAGGCCCAATCTCGTTTCAATGCCTGAGCCCAAACCTGATCAATCCGACCCGACTCGACCCAAAGTGGAATGTGGATTTAATAGCCTCTACACGACGGGTGGCCAACACGCACCAAGCCTCGCCGAGTCGTTGGTCGGAGAAATCACCCGACTTGTCGAGCTCTACGCAGGAGAGGAGCTGAGCATCAGCGTCACGGGTCACAGCCTCGGTGCCGCAATCGCGCTTCTAGCCGCCGACGACATCGCCGAGCGTGTACCACACGCGCCTCCGGTTGCGGTGTTCTCCTTCGGCGGGCCTCGAGTTGGGAACCGTGAGTTCGCGGATCGTTTGGATTCGAAAGGAGTGAAAGTCCTCCGCGTCGTGAACAGCCAAGACGTGGTGACGAAAGTCCCCGGAATATTCTCCGATAACGATAAACATGGGCAGAATCGTAATAACGGGAGAAGTCCAGGGGGTATAATGGAAATGGTGGAGAGGAACAATCCATGGGCTTACTCGCATGTGGGAGCAGAGCTGCGTGTAGACATGAAGATGTCTCCGTACTTGAAACCGAACGCTGACGTGGCGTGTTGCCATGACCTGGAAGCGTACTTGCACTTGGTCGACGGGTTTTTGGCATCTAACTGTCCGTTTCGGGCAAACGCGAAACGGAGTTTAAGGAAACTGTTGGATGAGCAAAGGTCAAACGTCAAGGTTTTATACACAAGAAAGTCTTTAAGACTTAACCGTACTTTTCATGATAATGGAGATGTTTTGCCTAGTCCGTCGTCTTCATGAGCTTTTAAATTATGAAAACAGATTTCTTATCTTTTAATACTTTTTAAATATATATATATATATATTTTTTTTTCTTTTTCTTTCTAAAGATTAGATATTTATTATTGGTGGTTGTGGGACTTATTTATTTATTTATTTGTTTGTTATGATTAAAAGTTATGTAATTTAGACTTTTCGCGTTTGTTTGAACAAATGGTGCTTTTTCCACAAAAGTTGTAAATAAAATAAAATGAAATAAACGGTGTTGGTATTACATATTTCCATAAGTTATTTTTTTATTGTTACAAAAATATTTGTACAAACTAGGCGCACACACACATATACATATATATATGTATATATATGATACACTAGGCAGATGATGTTAGAAAACTAAATAATCTTGTAGAAAGATCGTTTCTTAATGCATTAAATATATTGTAAATTATAATGACTATTATTTTGAATTAAACTAATTAATGGTTTACAATTTTTTTTTGGGTCATTTTGAAAACTACCCTGTTTTTGAGTTATGCTTTGAAAATTACCCTTTTTCTGTTTTTAATGAAAACTACAATCTTTTATATGTAAAATGACAATTTGTATTAATTTAAATTTAAAGCTATATTTTAGTAAATCAAAACTAAACTCGAATTTAGAGAAAAAAATTAATTAAATTTGAAATAATATTAATTATATATAAATATATATATATATATATATATACACTTTTAACACAAAGCTGCTTTATTAGTTTTATATATAAAAAAATTCAACAAGATAATATCTAAAAATATTATAAAGTCTATCCCTTAATATATGTTATATTATATAAAATAAAATAATTTTCAACATTCCAAGCACATTTTTTCAGCTCAACATATCACCAAACTTTGCTCTTATTCAATAATTCTCTTTGATTTTTTTTGCAAAGTAAACGATATTATGTGTTTTTAATAATAATGAATCATCAAAATCTGCACCATAACAATAACACATGACTTAACAAAAATCATAACTTAACATCGGTAGAATGTTGTTATTCATTATTGTTTTAAAAGAATATTTAAGATAATAATTTTTTTGGAATTTTTAGTTATATTAAGACTCTGTAAAAATTAAATATTTAATTATTACAAATAAATTAATTTGATATTTTAAATATAGATATTATTAATCGTTATTAAGTTTGGTTTTAAATATTTAAAAATAAAAATAAAGAAAAAAGGTATTTTTCAAAGAGAAATTGTTAAAAATGCCCCTTTTTCAATACCCCTTTTCAAAAATGCCTCTTTTGAGAGTCCATTTTTAAGTTTGCCCTCTTTTAATTTTTAATGACCATTTTACCCTTATTTGAAACAAAATTAGGCCCACAAAATACAAAATATTTTTTGGCGGGAAAAGTGATCCCGCAATTTTCCCGCCAAAACACTTGTAAAAACCTTTAAAAAACCTTGTAAAATTTTCCCGTAAAAATTTTTCCCGCCAAAAAATTTTCCCGCCAAAAAATTTTTTTTGCGGGAAAAGTGATTCCGCAATTTTTTTTGCAAAATTTTTTTGGCGGGAAAAATTTACAAGGTATTTTAAAGGTTTTACAGAGTATTTACAAGTGTTTTGTAAGGTTTTACAATGTATTTTAAAAGGTTTTACAAGGTACTTATAAGGTTTTATAAGGTATTTATAACTTGTAAAACCTTATAAAAAACTTGTAAAACCTTATAACTTGTAAAAACCTTATAAAATAGCTTGTAAAATCTTATAATATCTTATAAATACCTTGTAAATACGTTGTAAAACCTTTTAAAATACATTGTAAAACCTTATAAATACCTTGTAAAAAACCTTTAAAATACCTTGTAAATTTTTGGCGGGAAAAATTTTCCCGCCAAAAATTTAACGCCAAAAAAATTGCGGAATCACTTTTCCCGCAAAAAAATTTTTTTGGCGGGAAAAAGTTTTACGGGAAAATTTTAAAAGGTATTTTAAAGGTTTTACAAGTTTTTACAAGTGTTTTGGCGGGAAAAATTGCGGGATCACTTTTCCCGCCAAAAAATATTTTGTATTTTGTGGAACTAATTTTGTTATATTTCCTTATATATTTGTGATATCTTTTATTAAAAGAAGGGTAATTTAGTCATTTTGTACATAAAAAGGGGTATTTTTAAAAATGGACAGCCAAATGGGGCATTTTTGAAAAGGGGTATTAAAAAAGGGGCATTTTTGTGAGTCTCCCTTTTTCAAAAGTGTAAACAAAAAGAGAGTATTTTTCCAAATTTACTCTTTTTTTTAAGTGATGTTCTTAATTTAATGTTAATCTTTTTATTTTATTTTATTTTATTTTATTTGTGACCATATGTGTTTTTGCAAAGTTTTTTTTGTCATTGGTTGAATTATTAAAAATTAGATAAAATTAACTTTTACTATTGAAAAGATAGAAAATAACATATTTTATGTGTAAAAACCTTAAATAAAGCAAAACGATTAGGATCATCACTGCCGATTCTCGGCTAATCCAAATTTCCACACATTTGTTTTTCATTTTTTTCCCCTTATCATTTCTTTCTCTCACCAACCAACAAGTTCTCCTCTATACCCATTTCGTCTCCTTCATTTTGACGTTTTCTTTAGATCTGTTAATAATCCATGGCTTGGTCTAGTCACTAGTGGTGTTATCTCTCTGTGTGGAATAAAAAGCAAGGTTTTTGAATCACTTGGATTGTTTAAGGAGATGGCAACTTTGAACCCTTTTGATTTGTTGGGTGACGATGCTGAGGATCCAAGCCAGCTCGCTGTTTCCATCGAGAAGATTGATAAGTCCAAGAAATCTGGACCGGTTTCGGGCTTCCCTGCTAAGTCAGCTCCTAAGCTTCCATCGAAGCCACTTCCTCCTGCTCAAGCCGGTGAGGTTTCTTCTCATAAATCAATCAGAAAAATTCGATCTTTATTACTAGAGTAAGCTGTCTGTATTGTTGTTTGGATTCTCTTGATTATTCATGGAGTTGTGTTTTGTCGTTTGAGTGATTGAGATTGGTGTATGTATGATTAGTTTTGATGTTGTTGATTAGTGAGAGAGGCAAGGAGTGATGCTCCACGTGGTGGTGGTGGAGGCCGTGGAGGATTTAGCCGTGGTCGTGGTGTTTACAACCGTGAGGATGGTAACAATGGATATTCAGGGGGATACACTAAACCCTCAGGGGATGGAGATATGTCAAAGTCTTCTTACGAGAGGCGTGGCGGTGGTGGTGGTGGTGGAGGGGCTCCTCGTGGTTCTTTCCGTGGTGAAGGTGGTGGTGGTCGTCGTGGTGGACTCAGCAATGAGGGTGGTGAAGGGGAACGTCCTCGAAGGGCCTTTGAGCGTCGTAGTGGAACTGGCAGAGGGTCAGTGATATTCTGTTGTTGCATAATCTGCCATTGAAATGATTGCATCAATCTCATAAGTTTAAGTTTTAACTGTTGGATAGGAGTGACTTCAAACGTGATGGATCTGGTCGTGGCAATTGGGGAACTCCAGGGGAAGAGTTAGCTGCGTAAGTACTTGTTTATGGTTGATTGCATTTGTATAAAAAATGTAGAGTTTTATATGATTGTGATTGGGAATTTGGACTAAAAAAGCTTTCTCTGGATCTGTAAGTGAGACTGAAGCAGTAGCTGGTGTTGACACTGAGAAGGATGTTGGAGAGAAGCTAGCTGTTGATGATGTAGCTGCTGATGCTAACAAGGAGAACACTGTTGTTGAAGAGAAAGAGCCTGAGGATAAGGTAAACAGAGAATAGCATAAAAATGCTAGGCTTCTATTTACTGTTTTCTAACTGGTTTAATGATATAGAACTCAATTTGTCATTGTAAGTTGCTAAAATCAATGGATACTCTCACTGGTATCAGTTTTTTATTCTCACTGATTGTTTTTTGACTTGTGTTTCTACAGGAAATGACTCTTGATGAGTATGAGAAAATACTTGAGGAGAAGAAAAAGGCACTTCAATCATTGGCCACCTCTGAGAGGAAAGTTGATACTAAAGTGTTTGAATCAATGCAACAACTGTCAAACAAGAAGTCTAATGATGAAATCTTCATCAAGCTAGTAAGACATATCTATTATCATTTCTTCATTGTCGACTAGAAACTTGTTTACACGATTCTGAACCTTTCTTTCATTTATTTCCCAGGGTTCTGATAAGGACAAACGCAAAGATGAAAAAGAAGAGAAGGCGAAGAAGGTTTAAATCATTGTCTAAATCTAACATTTTGTAGAAGTCAATAAGTTTGCTTACTGATGTGATTTCTGATTTACAGGCTGTGAGCATCAATGAGTTTCTGAAGCCAGCAGAGGGTGAGAACTACTACCGAGGAGGAGGTCGTGGTGGCCGCGGACGTGGTGGTCGTGGCCGTGGAGGTGTTTCTAGTGGCGAATCTGGTGGTTACCGTAATGAAGCTGCACCAGCCATTGGAGATGCTGCTCAGTTCCCATCTCTTGGGGGCAAGTAAGATCCATCCATACTCGTGCATCCTCCTCTAGGATATTGTGCGAGGATCTTAACCTAGGTTTTGGGGAGACACAAAGGCCCATGGACCTTGTGAGCTAGACCTCAACTCTATCATTACTGTTTACCGGTCTCTCGTTGTCAGATGTAAATTTTTAGGTGTCAGTCAGTTTTTAGATTTTATGCAAACAAACTTACGCCTGATGGTTTTCTTTACTTTTGAAACAGTACACTGTTTTATTTTACCATTTTAGTCTTTGTTGTTTTGATGTTTTCTTATTTGTGAAACATGTTTTGAGACAGACATATCTAATGTTATCGGTATGACTGTATGAGTCTTCTTCACTCTGTATCCTCTTTTCTCATTACTGATCGTGTTCTTACTTCTTAGATGTTATAAACTCAGTTATAAGATATTCTCGCAATGGTTGCTACTTGCTAGATGCTACTACATTTTGTAGGATTTAAACATTTTCCTGTGTTCTGTCATAAACCATGTAAAATGCTTTCTCGCTTCAACATTCATCAGCCATTAAAACGCTGGAAATTTCGATTCTTTTCGCGCTCAGTAGAAAACCCAGATGCCATTTTGGTGGGATCATGTTTGTCTTCCACTTTTTCATCGCCAGAGCCATCTCTGGTTCGCTCCGATTACTTGACTAAACCTTCTGATGAAGACCAGATTTTTCCGTTGAACAAGATTATAGCTACACGTGTACGTTCAGGAGATATTGATGGAGCTCTTAGTGTGTTTCACGGAATGAGAGCTAAGAACACAGTTTCCTGGAATTCTCTGCTCGTGGGGATTTCTAAAGATCCAAGCAGAATGATGGAAGCACACCAACTGTTCGATGAAATCCCTGAACCAGATACTTTCTCCTACAACATTATGTTGTCTTGCTACGTTCGTAACGGAAACTTCGAGAAGGCCCAGAGCTTCTTCAATCGGATGCCATTCAAGGATGCGGCGTCATGGAACACAATGATCACAGGGTATGCACGAAGAGGTGAAATGGAGAAAGCACGGGTATTGTTTTATTCCATGATGGAGAAGAATGAAGTTTCTTGGAATGCCATGATCTCTGGATACATTGAATGCGGAGATTTGGAAAAGGCAGCACATTTCTTCAAAGCGGCTCCATTTAGAGGTGTTGTGGCATGGACGGCGATGATCACAGGGTACATGAAAGCCAAGAAGGTTGAATTAGCTGAGGCTATGTTCAAAGACATGACAGTGAAGAAAAATCTTGTAACTTGGAATGCTATGATCTCTGGTTATGTTGAAAATTCCCGGCCAGAAGATGGATTGAAGCTTTTCAGAGCTATGCTTGAGGAAGGAATTAGGCCTAACTCGTCTGGACTAAGCAGCGCATTGCTCGGATGCAGCGAATTATCGGCTTTATGTTTAGGGAGGCAAATCCATCAGATAGTGTGTAAATCTACATTGTGTAATGACATAACTGCATTGACGTCTCTGATTAGTATGTACTGCAAATGTGGAGAACTTGGTGATGCTTGGAAACTCTTTGAGGCGATGAAGAAGAAAGATGTTGTGGCGTGGAATGCAATGATTTCCGGGTATGCTCAGCACGGTAATGCGGAAAAGGCTCTGTGTTTGTTCCATGAGATGAGAGATAGCAAGACAAAGCCGGATTGGATAACGTTTGTTGCGGTTTTACTGGCCTGTAACCATGCTGGACTAGTGGATATAGGGATGACATATTTCGATTCAATGGTGAGAGATTACAGGGTAGAACCGCGGCCTGATCACTACACATGTATGGTTGATCTTTTGGGTCGGGCTGGGAAGGTGGAAGAGGCATTGAAGCTGATAAGATCAATGCCGTTTAGACCGCATGCTGCAGTCTTTGGGACACTCTTAGGGGCATGTAGAGTGCACAAGAATGTGGAATTGGCTGAATTCGCAGCCGAGAAACTGCTTGAGCTAGACCCGAGAAATGCAGCTGGGTATGTTCAGCTCGCGAATATCTACGCATCGAAGAATCTTTGGGAAGACGTTGCAAGAGTTCGCAAGAGAATGAAAGAGAGCAATGTTGTGAAGGTAGAGTGACTCAAAAAGTTCGATTCTTTATTCGATTTATAAGACTCTAATGTATTCAATTCTGTTTCAGGTACCCGGATACAGTTGGATCGAGATAAGAAACAAGATTCACCATTTCAGATCAAGTGATCGGATTCACCCGGAACTAGACTCAATACACAAGAAACTGAAGGAGTTGGAGAGAAAGATGAAACTAGCTGGATACAAACCGGAGCTAGAATTTGCTTTACACAATGTAGAAGAAGAGCAAAAGGAGAAGCTATTGTTATGGCACAGCGAGAAGTTAGCGGTTGCATTTGGGTGCATAAAACTCCCTCAAGGTTCACCAATACAAGTGTTCAAGAACTTGAGAATCTGTGGTGATTGTCATAAAGCAATCAAATTTATCTCGAAGATAGAGAAACGAGAGATCATGGTAAGAGACACCACAAGGTTTCACCATTTCAAAGATGGGTCTTGCTCTTGTGGCGATTACTGGTGAAAAGAGAAGACCTTTGACTCTCTCATTGGTCAAACCTGACTGTATTTATATGCGTTATTGTGTGATAAAGTTTCGACCTTTGACTTGACAAGTTGGCTTTAAGGAGAGAGATGCGTAGATCAGCGAGTGGTTCTAGAGTTTCTGATCATTTTCCGGCGAAGTCACCGCCTCGATCTCAGAGTGTTACTGCTATGGAAGATGATGTGGAGCTGCTTTTGCCTAGGTACGATCCGAATTCTCAAGCGGGGAAGAGAGAGAAATCAAGATTCAGATTTGCAGAAAACGTCATCCATTTGATTCCTCTCATCCTTCTTCTCTGTGTCGTAATCCTCTGGCTCTTCTCTCATTCAGGTAAACCGAGAAATTGATTCAATCTCTATGAATCCATAATTGATCTATGAAACTTAATTAGGAAATTCAGAAAAACCCATCTGGAATGTTAGAATCTTGTGTTGAATTATGGTTTCAATTTGTTCATATAATACTAAACCGGTGATGGATTTGGAATTTGTCAGCAGCGTTAAGGAGTTGAGTTCAAGAAGCTAAACATGTTGTCTTGTCTCCATGTGAACTCTTATTCAGTTTTGGGAAAGGAAACAACTTTTTACTCCCGGTGATTTTGTGCCGCATACCATACGTAACTCTTGCAATTTGTTTGTTCTTTACACAACACATAACGCTGCAATTTTTTTTTTTTTTTTATAACGCTGCAATTTGTTTGTTCTTAGTATTGAAAAAGTAAAGATCTATATGTAACTCTCGTTTTCATGAAATGTATGCTTAATATTTCACTATACATTTTTGATTAAGCATTTTTTCGTTTTGGTTTAAATGTAACTATTTTAGTATGTAATAACTATTTCAACATCACACAACTCAAGTAAAAAAAAAAAAAAACACTGATGGTAACCCATTAGTCATCATTCTGTTGGTTGAAAATAAAGATTAGTTACAACTTAAAGCTACCTTAGTGATTATATGTTCAGCTAGCCAACTCAACTAGAGTTAAACAATGAAATCAAAAATACATATTCAGTAATTTATTTCAAACTCTGACTATTTATGTAAATACAAATGGAAATTAAAATCGAAGGTCATGAAGATTCTATTCTTAGTATTGGAAAAGTATAGATCAATAATAAAAATATATACCAGACTTAAGTTGATGAATATGGTTTTAAATCCTCTAATACTCACTGTACTGCCATGGCCCATGGTAGAGGTAAATAAACCAATTTTAGAAATATTAGTGGATTAAGCATTTAAGCTGTCCAAGTTTCGTTGTATTTTGTTTACATTTTATTGATTAAAAAACTTAAATAAGTTCAACTATTTATTGACTAATAATAATACGTGTTAAATGTCTATTGGTTGAAAATATGGGCCATAGGCCCAGCCTTGAAAAAAAAAAACTTGAAACCCAAAGTTTTATTTTACTTGTTTTCTTTCTCAGTGAATTTCTCCCAATCAAGCTTCTTCGATTTTGCTTGCTCTCTCTTACACCAATCGGTGTTTTCGCAGCTTTCAGGTTTGTCTCAATCTCAAATTAGATCGGAGTCAAGTAATAACAATTGATAAACCTAATTGTTTCCATTATATTGTAAGAATTGAAAATTTGCAGTAGATCCGGAATCGAATTCTAGTTCCGGATCTCGATTAAGATTTCTTCATACACATTTGGTCCAAATCATCCGAACTGTTGTTTGAACAAAGTTTCTGTTTTTAGAATCATTGCTTAAAGTGTCAATCTTTCATCTAGTCCTGAGAAAACTGTGACTTTCCAGATAAGTATGATGATTCTTTGCTAAGTGGCATTGGATAAAGTTTCCGGTTTTGCAATACGCCTACTCTTGTCTGTGTCTTGAATGAACTCTCTGAGTTGCTAAAAAAGTCTTGTGCTTTCTTGATTACACAGGTCTCAATGCAAGACATTCTCTATAAGCATATATATCTGCATTACCGTAGCATGAATCTGTTTTTTTTTTTGTTTGGTTCTCTTTTAAATTTTCAGAGCCATGATAAGATATTATAAGTTTTTTGTGGATTCAACCACCGTTTGTTGTTATTCCTCGATTTTCTTCTTAGATTATTGATAATCCTAATTGCTCTGCAGAGACTTTGCCCAGAAGAGCTGGATCTAATTGTTGCATTGAGTTGATCGCCATGACGTAGGGAAATTCTAATTTAGGGGAGGCCTCGGAGTTTGCACTAACCTCATAATCGGCTCTTGACGTCGTTGATTGTAATTGAACAAGAATGTGTAGGCAAAATTGTCGCGCGAAATCCTCACCGGAGGAAGTGATTTCAACTGATGAGAATCTCTTGATATATTGTAAACCTGTTCGACTATACAACATCTTTCACCTTCGCTCTCTAGGCAATGTATGATTTGGCCTTCCTCTCTCATCATTTTAGCTCAGTAACGACTGTATTCAATTTCTTCTTTCATATCCTTTGTAGATTGCCTACTTAGTTTGGGTTTGTTCAGCCGATTATGGTCTGACTCATGGCGAGTGTGTTCTTCTTCTGTCTCCTAATGTTATTTGAACTTGTTTTGTTGTTGCAGCCATCGTTTCTTCCAAGATGCTTGAACTACAAAATTGGAACAAAGCGCAAAAGAAAGTATGAGTTTCTTCTTGAATGTAGTTGCTACAGTGATATATTATTTATTTTACTTCTAATATGGAAGCTGGTGACTTATTTATCTTTGTTGAGTAGATATGGCCATAATGAATGGTTTTCTCTTTGTTCATGGTATACACTTACATTTTTCTAAATTGTGTTTTGGTTAGGTCAAGATCTACTGGGATGGTAGTTTTCAACTATAAGGATTGCAATAATACATTACAGAAAACTGAAGGTGATTCTTCGACAAAATTCGATGTCAATTTCTATGTTTCTCTAGATGATTTTTTTATTTACTATTTTTTCTGTATTGTCATGCAGTTAGGGAGGATTGTTCTTGTCCATTTTGCTTTATGCTATGTGGTAGCTTCAAGGTGGGCAACTATTACAACTGAGGTTTCTTCCGAGACCTTTCATATCTAACACTGTGAAATGCTGCTGGCTGCTGCCTTTTCATGCTGTATACTTGCACTGTGCGGTTGCATATTTTTTTGTTTGTTGTTTTTCTTCTCACTCTTTTCGAACTGTTGAGTGTGTGCTTATCTGAGAAAACATGTTCCAGATGGAGCTTACAATCCATTGTCTTGTGTCTAACTGTCTATGCAGGGGCTGCAATTTCATTTGAATTCATCTCATGATTTATTTGAATTTGAGTTCAAGGTATGTGGTTTTATGGAATTTATTGTTTTGGTATGCCTTTTCAATGAGATTATAGTTAAAAAGGGTCTTTCCTATTGTAGCTTTCGGAAGAATACCAGACAGTTAATGTTAATGTAAAACTTAATTCCTTCATATTTGAGGTCAGTTACTTTAAACTTGGTAACTTAGGGAGATCCTATAGCTGGTGAAAATTTAGTTTATATTCCATCCTTCTTTTTACCAGGAAGAAGGAAGTGATGAAGATAAATTTGAGCCCTTCTCTCTCTGGTAACTTTCAGAACCCCTTTATAAATACCTTAATAGCAGTAACTCCTTGCTTTTCATGTCAGTACATCTCTATGAACCCAACCATAATGTTTTGTAGCTCGAAACCTCGTAAGCGTAGACAAAGAGGTGGCAGAAATAACACCAGGCGACTTAAAGTACGCTTTTTACCGTTGGATTCACCCAGTTTAGCTAATGGCACAGAAAATGGAATTGCCCTGCTGAATGATGGTAAAACCACATCTTCTTCTGTGGTATTCCTTGTGGCTTAGAACTTAATATTACAGGAGAAGATACAATGGTTTGATTGTTCAATTTTTGTACTTCTCACATTCTTCTTGCGATGGTAGTTTTACCAGAACTGTTTTACAAAATGAATGGCATGCTACAGGAAACCGTGGTTTAGGATATCCCGAGGCAACAGAGCTTGCTGGACAATTTGAGATGACTAGCAACATTCCACCAGCCATAGCTCACTCTTCTCTGAACGCTGGTGCTAAAGTTATATTAACAAGCGAAGCTGTGGTCCCTGCTACAAAGACAAGAAAGTTATCTGCGGAGCGATCAGAGGCTAGAAGGTTTGTTCATCATGATAGCCCGTCATCTTAATTTACCATTCCTGTTGTTACAAATTGTTCTTCCTATTCTGGATAAGTGTTTACTGTACTGCTATATTAACTGAGAAGATTTCTTCCAGCCACCTGCTTCTTCAGAAACGCCAATTCTATCATTCTCACAGAGTCCAGGTGATCCAAGTTCCTTCACCTTCTTCTTAGGCATTTTCTTTATATTGCTCATGATGATATCTTATCAAAGCAGACTTGGTCCCGAGTTACGATACTCTGGTTTGATTGTTCTCATCCAAATTTATATTTTTGATTTTGTGTGTATCAACGCAAAAGATACTATGTCCATGTTGTCTCTATTTTATTGCCACTAACCAAAAAGTGCATGTTTATGTGACAAGCCAATGGCGCTTGAGCAAGTAATGTCTGATCGGGATAGCGAGGATGAAGTCGATGATGATGTTGCAGATTTCGAAGATCGCCAGGTATTCCATGATTTCTTTCTGCGTTCATTTTGTAGACAACCGAAAAATGGTATACGATGTAACTTGCTAATGGCTTTTGAAACTTAAAAAAGCTGCAGATGCTTGATGATTTTGTGGATGTGAATAAAGATGAAAAGCAATTCATGCATCTTTGGAACTCATTTGTAAGAAAGCAAAGGTAATTACACTTGAACACACACAGAGGTGTGCAAGTTAATTCATTCAAACAATAGAAGTACTTTTGCTATAGAATACCTGAGATATTGAATAGATTGATCCACCAGTAATTATTTTACCTTTGGCCCTAGAACCATGTTCCGTTTTGTTTACAATGACACACAACATGTTCTGTTGCTTGTTTCATAGTCGCGACTCAATAGCAACGAAATCATATATGTTTTATAGTCGCTGACTTAGCATTGGGGATAGATATCGCTAACTACTAACCAAATATTTGTAAACATTGCAAATTAAGTGAAAATCTATGATGCACGGGGACGTTAATTTTCAGCCGTCTCACGTCCCAGATTCGTTTCGGGGACGGGTACTTGATGGGCACAGCCTAAAAACGTTTCCCCCACGTTTCAGAGTAGTTAGGGACGTCAAGCAAAAAATGGAAACGTGAGGGAACATATACGGGGACGTTTCCAATGAGTTTTTGGAAATAAATTAAGTGTCCTCCTTTTAGAATAGGCAACTTAACTATTTTTCCTACAAAAAACTCAAACGTAAAAGGAATTAAAAGGCATGTTCTAGGGGTTTAACATAAGATTCCATGGAAGATATGAGGTTCTTTGAGTTTTCCAACCTTTAGATGATCCAGATCTTTGAAAATCAATTCCTCAATATTAAGCTTTTTTATGTTATTTAGAATATTAAATCAAAAAAAAAATTATGTTGAGACTTATATTTATATTTAAGGGTATTATATATATATATGTATATGTTTTATTGAAGTACCCATGCCGTACCCGTATCTATGAATTTTTATTTTGCCGTTTTCCGTCCCCGTTTCTAGTTCCCGTACCCGTTTCGGTGCTACTTAGGTGAAAATCAACAATATTGTCCGGTGAAATATGTTGTTATCGCTGGTGAAAGATGTTATATCTGAAATGTGTCATTGAATGTGTCTGTTGCTAACAACATCGAAACAAAAAGACCTTATGTCTTACATTCCATACCTTTGTCTTAATGATTTTGGTTATGGAACATTGAGCTCAGACCAAATTATGATTTATGTTGCAGGGTTATCGCAGATGGTCATATTTCGTGGGCATGTGAAGCATTTTCAAGATTTTACGAGAAAGAGTTGCACCTTTACTCATCACTCTTCTGGTAATATCTCCAGAATTATTTGTACAAGTACACCAAGCACATAACAATATCAATTTTGTTTCATTTCTAAAAAATAAATATGCAGGTGTTGGAGATTGTTCTTGATTAAACTATGGAACCATGGACTTGTGGACGCAGCCACTATCAACAACTGCAATACCATCCTCGAGAATTGCCATAATAGCTCAGACACCACCAACAGTGTGGATCATCCCAATGAGTCAAACACCAATAACAATAACAGTGTGGATCATCCCAATGACATAAACAACAAGAACAATGTTGACAACAAGGACAATAACAGCAGAGACAAGTAATTAAAAAAGGAAAATCTCCGGTTTAGATGATATACCGGTTGATCGGATTGTAACTTATTCTTCTTTCTTTTAAACCTGTTTAGGAGCAAACAAAGATTTTATTTGTTAGTGTATTCAACTGATTACATCTTTAGTTGAAAAATGGATTCTGCTTAACTATTTTTTAATTAAAAACTGAAAAAAAGTTTCCTTAAATTTTATTTTTGACTTGAGAAAAAAGCTCCCCTAGTAAATTAAGTAAAAAACAAAACTGTATTAGTGCAAATAGATTGAAAACAAATCAAGAAAATTATAATAACAGAGAGTGGTTATTGGTTAAGCTTAAAAACACCATTTTGACTTGTTCCTTCTCAATGAATTCTTCCCAAGCAAGCTTCTTCGAATTTGCTCTGACACCACCAATCGGTGTTTTCGAATCTTTCAGGTTTGTCTCGATTTCAATCTATATCGGATTCAAGTGATTGACTTAATTGTTTCCGTTCTCTCGTAAGAGTTGGGATTTAGCCGTAGATCGGGATTCTTTGTTCTGGATTCGTTGCGTCTAGTTGGTTATCGATGGATTGTTTGGTACCTTAAGATCACTGAATTTTATACCATCGATTCGTACTCAGATTAGGGTTTATATTCTTAGATGAACTCGAACTTGTAGATAAAGAACATTTTGGTCAACTATGGTTGATCTCTAAACTTGTTTTGTATTCTCTGTTTTGGATTAATCGCTTCAAGTGTCATTCTTTCATATGGTTCTGGCAAAACTGTGACTTTCCAGATAAGTATGATTCTTTTGCTGAAAGATGGTTTTATTTGGATAAAGTTTTCGGCTTTGAATACGCATTGTCTTTTCTGTGTTTAGTATGGATTCTCTTGAGTAGCTAAAAAGTTTTGTGCTTTCACTATTACACAGGTCTCATACAAGACACAGTCTCTAGAAGCATAATATCGTCTACTCAGTTTTGAGTTTCCCAACAGTGGTTGAAGCTTAAGGAGGTTCTTATGTGCCTTTTGAAATCATGATTGAGGTAAAGCGACCTGGTTCTTCCACGCGGATCACCACTACACTTCTTGATTCCTTCATCATTCTCTTCAGAAACAAACACATATTAATCCCAGTCTTTGCCTTCATAGCGATCCCTCTCGCAGCCTTACACCTCTCCCTAATTCTCACCTCCTTTCGCCTTAAAAACCATGTCTTTCGTCTGGAAGCCCTAGCTAATGTCGTGCATACACGGTTTGAAGCTAGACAGATCTGGCAAGAGTCTAGAGAAGATGCTGTCTCGCTTTTACATCTCAAATCCCGGTATTTCGTCCCATCATTCATCCTCTCATGTATCGCTTCGATAACCGTCATCACATCAACTTCATTCTCACACCAAGGCCTAAACCCATCTCTGAAGTCGTCATTTGCTTCAGTGAAGTCCTCGTGGATGCGAGTAACAGCAACTTCCATCATCATCTATGGTCTGCTCTTCCTCTACTCACCAATTCCCATGTTTCTATCAGCTCTCGTTGGTTACACACCCACATTGCGTTATCTCATCACAATCTTCTGTCTCGGTGTTGAGGTATACATAATGGCTATAACAGGGCTTGGCCTTGTCGTCTCTGTATTAGAAGAAAGATACGGTTTTGATGCGATCAAGGAAGGAACCGCCCTGATGAAAGGGAGGAGGATAACAGGGTTGGCTTTGGCGGGTGTATTTGTGTTTCTATCGAGTTTCATTGGTCATGGGATGGAGAAGTTGGCGAAGGAGCTAGATATGGACTCGAGCTCAGGGTCGTGGTGGAGGTCGGTGGTTGTGGCCGGTGGATGGGATGGGTGGAAGCTGGTTTGTATGTATGGGGCTGAGGTGGTGCTGAGTTATGCTGTAATCACTGTTTTTTACTGTGAGTGTAGGAAACGCCATGGTAGCAGCGATCCAATTGTTGCTGATGAGGAAGGTCTTGCTATTTAAAATTAGTTCCAACACTTTTTTATTGTTGATAATTCTCTTGTGAAATTGTGAAATACATTTTTGTTTACCAAAATTATGATTTATTCATTGTTTTAAAGAGAGAAAAATAACCTTTGGTAACATGTGTGTTTCAAAAGACAACTGTTATATTTACATCTTTTCCGGAAAGCAAAATTTCCATAAAAGGTGTCTAGTTGTCAGTAAGTGCTCCATCATCTGCTGGAGAAAATGTCTTGTGTGAAAAACTAAGAAATCGTCTTGTCATTACCAGTATAGTCATGGTCGAACCCATGTTCGTTACAAAACAGAGTTGTAATATGTTTCAGACTACCTTAACAATGTGATAAGCTTTGGAGACGGCTAAGGATCCAGGAGAGGAATCTTAACAATGTGATGGTGTGAATTCAGTCAAGGCAGATCTTAACTGTTCAGGGTCAGCAGTGAAAGGTGTCGTCCCCATCATGAGGTATAACAGAGTAACTCCCGCAGACCACACGTCTATCTTAGGCCCTTGATGCAAAGATCTGAAGCCCCAGAGAATTAGCATCCCATCCTAGATGTTCTAATGAGTAGTTCAGGCCTACAACTTTCATCTCAAGGAGTCAAGGTACAATATTTATATAATAACTAGTAACTCCGAAGCTAAAACCCACTTTCACTCTTTACCATATAATTAAAGAGTGCAGCGGCATTGGGGTCAGCTTTCCCTGGAACAGCAGCGACATGTTTCTCATATGTAGGATAGCTGGATGATATACTTCATGGTTGGACCAGACGATGTCTCGTGCAGAAAGTTTGAAAGCTCGTCCCTTCACCTCAAGGACGCTGGTCACATCTTTGGCCGAGGCTAAGCCAAAAACGCTTCCAACACATGTTGAATCAGCAATGCAAATGTTGCTGATGACGAGGATCTTGCTATTCCAACACATTCTTGTTGTCAATTCTCTTGTGAATTTACGATATACATTTTTCTTTACCCAAAGTCTGATTTATTCATTGCTAATAAAGAGAAAAACAACCTTTACTAATATACACATTGAGATCTATGTTTTTTAAAAAGCAAGACTATTTTGGCTAGTAGGTGAGTTCAAGTATGTAAACCGTAAGCTCACAAATTCAATGTCTTTATTAAAAATAGATAGATGTATGATGGACAATACAAATCCATGCCAAAGATGTTTTTGAATCATTTATTCTTTCAAGAAAAGCGAAATGTTCAAACAAACACAGAGTGTTTCTGCATTCAGATAAAGAAGAAATTACAAACACTTTAAGGCTCCGGAGTTGGAGAACTAAACGGACTTTGGTTCTCCGAAAACTCTTCATCATCTGCAGAAAAAAATGGCTTGTGACAAAACCTATGAAACCTCGTCTTGTAATTATCATTATAGTCATGGTCGATCCCAAGTTATCCTAAAACAGAGCAAAACAGAATAATAAGATGCTTCAGTTACCAGAAACAGGATACAAGATAGGAATTTGTTCAGCTTGTTCTTCAGTTATCATGTAATCAACACACAAAGCTTCCCCCTCCAGAGATGGATAAGAAGAAACTGATGATGCTTCTCCCTGCCCTAACGAAAGATCCAAATTTAGAGCGGCTAATCCTGTGCCCGCTACAATTTGGTCACCGGTTAAGTTGATATAGTCTTCAGATGTTCCCGATGTCATCTGCATTATAAATCAAACGATCGATTCTATTAAATAGTTTGTCGCTATGGTATTTCGATCCTGGAAAAACAAATCAAAAGTCAAAAGATAACTTTATAATTTTCAGCTCTAACTATGGCAAAAGGCTTACCCGCATCCGCTTCTTGCTTCTCCTAGTCGGTTGGTTGTACTCTGTTTCAGAGCTTCCAGCACTACCATCTGGAGATGGATAGACATTCAAGAGTTGTACACCACATTCTTTTATCATCTTGGAGCAAGAAAACTTAAACTCCACATCGTTGAGAGTCAATTTACATGGAAGGTCTTCATGGTGGAACTGGAATGAACAGAAAAACAGATGATCCGTCTTACAAAACTGCAGTTCTTCTGCTTCTTCAAAAAATGATTTCTTATACTGTGCGCCATTGAAGCCAACGTTTACCTTCAACGTGCGATGCAAACCCTTGCCCTCCGAGAGAGGGTCAACCACGACGCAAGCCTTAAATAGCAAGAAGTATTGAGAAAGAGAGCTCTGAGGTAAAGTGACAGCTAGGGAATCTCCATAAGCTCGATATTGGAAATACGTAGGCACTTCTTCACCTGGTAAGGCCACAGGCTTGAAGCATGATCGTAGGATGAGTTCTCGCGCATCTCTATCCAATTTAAAGCAATTACGGAAGCTAAAATATTCCCAATCTACCTCGAAGTAATCATCATCAGAGTAATCATCATATAACTCATCCCAGAAACGTTCACATGTATATTCAATGTTTTCATGTAATGGTACACAGGAAATGTGATCTTCCATTGTCGCTACCACAGTGGCATCACTCAACGCCATGATGACACCTCTACAGTCTGTAAAGTCGACGAGCATTAGACTTGTCAGTCTGAAAATGTTCGGGTGGATGTTTTTCAAACTCTGGCAACAATACATCATTAGTACAGTGAGCCTCGAGAAATTCTCAATGCAGCAGGGAACTTCTACAATGGCGGTGTTATCTAGATAGAGCCATTTGATATTCCATGAAATCAGAGGAAAACTTCTCAAACTTGAGCAACCACTGAGATCGAGGATATCGAGAGATGACAAGTTGACATCGGTTGGAAGAACCTCCAGCCTTGTGCATCCTTTCATTTCCAACCCTAACAAATTTTGGAGATTCTCAATTGTAGAAGGAAGTGTCACCAAACTTTTGCACCCGTTGAGATAAAAACGCTTCAGATTGGTGGCCTTTGAAAGATCTGGAATTTCTGTCAGGTTTTCACATTCTGACAGATTCATCCACTCGAGACTTCCAAGCGACTGAAACAGAAATTAGCAAAAAAAAAAAAAAAAAACATTGGTATGCTTCGATCATTATCAATGATATATTTTAATTTTATACCTATATATGTTTCAAATTATAATTAAAAATCATTATGTATGTAAGAAATAACCGTGGATCACATGTCATTTTTGACAAATTTGGTTATAAGATAGATTAAACAAAAATCAGCAGATGCTATAATATTAACAATGTACCTGGACGCCTTCCCATAGCTTCTCAAGCTTGTTGCCTCTCACATCAAGACTAACCAAATATTCTGGGCTAAATTTACAAGGCATACATCCCATAAGGCAGTCGAGATAATTGAGTCCAGGGAGATTCTTGTTCCAGAAACAATCTTTTACTTCGATCTCAAATATACTATCTAGCGGAAAGCCGTATAAATTTCCCATTTGGATTGCAGGGAAATTTCTCAAATTTAGGCATCCAGTGAGATCGAGGTACTCCAGAGATTTCAAGTTGAGATGAGTTGGAAAACTCTCTAGCTTTCTGCATTCACTCATATCTAAATAATTCAGTTTAATGGCATTCTGAATCGAGGAAGGAAGTGCCACCAAAGATGAGCATCCAGAAAGTTCTACTTCCTCTAGGTTTATGGCATTAGAAAGATCTGGAATTTCTTTCAAATATTTTGAATTACTCAAATTCATCGTCTTGAGGCTTCCAAGTGGCTGAAAACAATATAGGGGAAAAGAGAATATTAAACAGATTCATTTATAGTTTTTCTAACATATATATATATATATATATATATATATATATATATATATGTTTAGAAATGGGAAAAATGTCATTTAAATCATCAGTTTACCGTTGGTTTAAAGTATGAACTCTGGACCTAGTGATTTAAATCCTCAATTTTATGTGGACCTGATGATTTAAATCCTCAATTTTATGTTGACTTTCAATTTAATTATGAATTCTAGTTGACTAAGCCAATTGAGGCACACCGTTAACTGACTAAACGGAATAATCAGACGAAGAGGAAGATGGAAACCATGTTGATGTAGAAGAAAAATTATTTGATGGCTTCGAAGTGTCAGTAATGCGATGACATCGTCTTATTGATCCGTTTAGCCATTTAGCAATATGCCTCAATTGGCTTTGTCAATGAGAATTCATGATTAAAATGAAAATCAACATAAAATTAAGGATTTAAATCACCAGATCTAGAGTTCATGATTTAAACCAACGAAAATGGTAAACTGACGATTTAAATGACATTTTTCCCGTTTAGAAATTGACAACTAATAGAATTAGTACCTGATTTCTTTCCCACAACTTCTCAAGCTTACTATTCACCATTATGAGTTCAACCAGATACTCAGCCTTAAAATTAGAAGGCAAACACTTCAATGGAAATTCATACCATCTTAGAGATATGAGTTTATGGGGGAAATGAACGATGCCCTGAGGTAGATCCATATTCGACCAATTTAAAACTGATAGATATTGGAGATTACGCATGCCTTCTAATGGTTTTGAATCTATTAATAGCTCTCCCGAACAATTTAACTTCCTCAGTTTAATGGCATTCTGAATCGAGGAAGGAAGTGTCACCAAAGATGAGCATCCATAAAGATCTAATTTCTCGAGGTTTATGGCTTTAGAAAGATCTGGAATTTCTTTCAAATATTTGGAACCACACATATTCATCTTTTTGAGTCTTCCAAGTGGCTGAAAATAAAATATGGAATTAGAGAATACACGTTCACAAATATTTTTAAACAGATTCATTTTAAGCTTTTCTAACATATATATGTTAATAATTATTCCACAGTTCTGTTCTAAAAATTGACAACTATTTCAATGAAAAATTAGTACCTGAGTTCCTTCCCACAGCTTCTCAAGCTTACTATCCACCATTATGAGTTCAACAAGATACTTAGCCTTAAATGTAGAAGGCAAAGACTTCAATGGAAAATTTTCCCATTCTAGCAATCTGAGTTTATAGGGCAAAAAAAAGAGACCCCGAGGTAGTTTTATATTAATTGAACAATTAAAAACTGATAGATATTGGAGATTATCCATGCCTTTGAACGATTTTTCATCTATTGATAATAATCGCTTTTCCCCGTAATCTGTGTAGAGACGTATTCCGACAGCAGTTTTTGTGCCCTGCAAAAAATCCGAAGAAAACTATACTCTTATCAACCGCAACAATTTTTATTAAAGAGCCACGTTTTAATTAAGCAAGAGGCAACAATTGCTAAAGTTTATCAATACCCATATGACGATTATATTAATAATAGAGTCATGCATTCAAGGGCAGCTGCTAAAAACTTACAGTTTTCTCGGTAAGTACTTCTTCAATATCCTCAAAATTCGTCAGAAATCGACGTTTTCGAAGATTACCATTGCACTCTGCACGATCAATTTCTCTACCCAACTTCTCTAGCAAATTGTGCATCTCTATATATCCTTTGGGTGTAATACGCATGAGGGACTTATCAACCAACGTTGTAAGCCCAACATTATCTTTACATAAATCATCGACGGAACTGACTCTAAAACCATTGAATAAACACGCGATGTGAAGGAACATATCTTGATCTTCTTTATCTAATCTATCGTAGCTGACTCTTAATGTTTTCATAATATCTCCGTTCAAACCATTTCGGAGCCTAGGCATCATCTCCATCCATTCATCTTTGTCCCTTCCTTTTAAAGATGAACCCAAGATACTGAGACCCAAAGGAAGATTACCGGTAAGCTTGGCAACTTCAACTGCTAGTTCCTTCAAATCATCAGGTGGAGAGTCTTTCCCAAAAGCAGACCGGCATAACATCTTAAGAGCAAGACCTTGAGATGGCAGCTTCACCTCATATAAAAGGTCAATATCATGAGCCTTAAGAAGTTGCCTATCTTGAGTGATCACAATCATTCTACTTCCAGGTCCAAACCATTCGGTTTTTCCCACCAAGGTCTTAAGAAACTCTAGATTATCCACATCATCAAGAAGGATAAGAACTTTCTTGTGCTTTAACCTTTGCTCCACCACACCAAAATGCTCCATATTTATGTCCTTTTGGCCTAAGATTTTCGAGAGAAGTTCTT
The DNA here is from genome assembly GCF_000004255.2 of Arabidopsis lyrata subsp. lyrata. Lineage (NCBI taxonomy): Eukaryota > Viridiplantae > Streptophyta > Magnoliopsida > Brassicales > Brassicaceae > Arabidopsis > Arabidopsis lyrata. Next base: position 11,733,611 of record NW_003302549.1, on the reverse strand, counting down.
TTTCCCAACTCAACTTCATGCCAGAGACGTCCCCACTGGTGCTTTTATAAGTTACGAAAGCCCGATGGTGGAATTGGCTAGAGAGTTGACTGAAAAGAGCTCTTCCTATGGTACTCTTACCAATCCCTGATTGTCCCCAAATCCCTACCATTCTAGCTACCTTGGATTCCAAGCACAATATTGATTTTATTTCCTCTATATGATCTTCAATTCCGACGAAGTCACCAAAACCCTTTGGCGGAGGGAGAAGTTTATTCGAAACATCATTGACTATCTTTTCAACCATATGCGCTTCATCAGGCCTAATAACAATAGTCAATAGTATCAATAAAGAGGCACCCTTAAAAGTTAAAAGCACAATCTAAGTCAACGCAAAAAAAGATAGTATAATTGTGCAATAATTAAAAACACACAGAGAAATAGTGGAATCAAAACAACATACCCGTTCCGAAGATCCTCCCCGGCTATATTTGATATATCTGTGAGAGCTTGCACCCATCTTTGTTTCTGATCCTCTGGTTTGTCCTCGCATGTTTTTTTAAAGACGTCGCCAAATTCACCGATCTGTTTTCTAACTTCCGAAGGATCAATGTAGTAGAAAACCGGAATCACCATTTGATCCAAGTCCTTGCAACACTTGTGGATCTCCACCAATTCATTCAAGCACCACGTGGAAGAAGCATAGTTCTTAGAGAAGATCACGATTGAGATCCTCGCTTCTCTAATCGCCGATATAAGCTCAGGGGCGATTGTGCGGCTTCTCTCGATTCCATGATCCATGAATGTATTGATTGATTTTCCGTCGAGAGCCTTGAGAAGATGGCTGAGGAACGTCTTGCGAACATCTTCCCCACTGAAGCTTGGGAAAACGTCGTATCTCCGGCTACCAGAAGAAGAAGAAGAAGCCGCCATTAGAGACGATAGAAAGAACTTAGAGCAGAGAAGAAGATTTGTAAGAGAAGTAAATCAGCAATACAACATAGTGTGAGAGAGAGAGAGAACGAAAGGAGAAACTTGGTATTCCTTTCCTCGAAGACTTGCATAGAAGACTTACTATACAAGATATTTTTTTAGTGGTTAAAATCAAATCCCCTAACAAGACAATTGAGACGTAATAATACAGAAACTTTCCTTTCCTCGAAAGCTTTTTTACTCTACGTACAAAGATATTTTTGAAGATTGAAATTTTGTGGTTGCCAGTTGTCACTGAATTATGATAAGTCGTAATTTCTAGGCAAATAGATAGAAACTTCACGTTCGTTTCCTCTACAAAGATATTTTGAAGACACAAATTTTGTGGTTGTCAGTTGTCCTTGTACAAGACAGTTTATCGTAAGAATGTCAAGCTTAACATCAAAGTCTTGTTTCCCTATACATACATGCACAGAGATTAGGAGACTAAGTACATCGATTATTAGGATTTCAATTCAAATAATAATACAGTGAAAACACTAACACAAAGACACAAACTACCTAGTTTGTTAAAATACTCAGTGGTGTGGACTGTGGACAGTGGAGTGAAGATTTTCATATACTTTTACTTTTACTTTTACAATTGTAATATTAGTTTAGAGTGTGGCTTACTGCGTCAGCAACCACTGTAGGCTGCGATTGCCATTGCTACTGTTTATGAAGCCTTTGGTTTCTAAGGGTTTCATGTACTGGAAGGAAGAAGTCGTGCCTTAGAGCATCCTCTGCGCTGATTCGTAGCCTCGGATTAACGGTTAAACATCTATCAACGAGGTCAAGGAGCGACCGTGGAATTGCGTCTAGAAACTCTCTGCGTTTTGTGTTGAGCTCGCACCATTTTCTCAACTCCATCCCCTTCAAGTACCTTGACTCGTACAATTCCTGAAACAACAACACAAAACTCTACATGAATTCATCTCTCACGATCATCTATCTAATCACTTTGATAGTAATTTACATTTTTAAGATATATCATGTTCTGGGAGTGCAGTAGAAGCAATACAACACAAAACGCTAACAATAAAAACCCTTTTATGTGAAATTTGAATCCACATGCTGGCAGTAAAGAAGAACAGAGCACGTATATTATATCATACAAATGTACGTGTACCAATCAAATGAATGAAGAGTTTGGAAGGGAGGTAAGATGAGATTTTACCTCAGGGAAAGAGGATTCACGGTTGTGCAGCTTGGCTACTTCCCATAATTCTTCACTGCCTCGTAGTTGCGCAATGTCCTTTATGTTCCTGGGAATCACAAGGTCGTTGTAAGAAGGCAAGAAAGAAAAAAGGAGTGGAATCGAGTAATGGTGTATTCAGTCAAGGCAGATCTTAACTGTTCAGGGTCACCAGTGAAAGGTGTCCTTCCCATTATGAGGTATAACAAAGTAACTCCTGCAGACCAAACATCTATCTTAGGCCCTTGGTGCAAAGATCTGAAGCAAACCTGCACAAAACCAAGTCAACCAAGAACAGCCTCATACAATTAGCTTTCCCATCCTAGATGTGCTAATGAGTGGCTCAGGCCTACAACTTTAGTCTCAAGGCACAAGATTTACATATGGATTTAACTAGTATTAAGGGATGTGAGCGATAGTTACAGTTGATGTACCTCTGGAGCTCGGAAGCCTTTGGTTCCTGAGCAAGGACCGTCTTTCTTCTGAATTATGTTCCCTACTAAAGTCAGAAAAAATATTCTTAGGGTTTAAATTAAACTATGAAACAAAAACAAGAGTCAATGACTACACCAGAACTGCACCTGCTTCAGGCCGACTAACAGAGTGCAGTGGCATTGGGGTCAGATAAAGAAGTTCCTTCTCAGCTTTCCCAGGAAGAGCAGCTACCCGTTTTCTCATAGACGTAGGAGCTTTGGATGATACTTCATGGTTTGGAATTGGAACAGACATTGTCTCCTGCAGAAAATCTAAAAGCGCTTTTCTTCCATGACATGGCAAAGGCTCTCTCCTCTTTTCACCTGAAGGGTTGTTCCTTGTGCTGGTCACATCTTTAGCTGAAGTTAAGCCAGACCCTTCTGCCCCTTGGCTATTGAGTCTCTCCCATCTGCTCATGTCATTCCGAGCTGTTGTCTTTCCCGCTGCTTTCTTGAGACTATTAGGCGTTAAAGTTTTCTGATAAGATTTGTTGGTCCCTCGGTTTGTCGCATCGAGTGATTTAACCAGTGTATGATGTTTCTTGCTGGCGGTTGGAAGACCAGCAGCTGCTTTTGATTTATCTACAGACCATAAAAAGAGATAGCTTTAGTTTTCATTTTTTATAGCCAAGTACAGAATATATGCATGAGGGGAGAAGTTTACCTACTCTCCTGTACTTCTGGTGCAAATCCTAATTGAGCGATGCAGGAAAAAAAGAGATTAATATCAGTGGGTGGGGAAGGGAACATATCAGTAAATTTTAACATAAACGTTTGTGTTCCCTCAAGTTTTTCAGTGCCTCTGTTAGACACTGACCTTAGAATTGAATAAGCAGGTCTTTTCGTTACTTCGAATTCTATTGTAAGAAACACTAACCAAAAACCGTTGCTAGGAAGATTTTGATAAGAGAGGGGTGCCAGAAAAATGCTAACCATGGCAAGGTTAAAATCAATGAGATAGCCTTTGTTTGTCTTCCTAGAGAAGAGGAAGTTTCCTGGCTTAACATCCCTATGAACAACACCCTTTAAGATTGCAAAAGAGAAACAATAGAACTAGTTAGTTGTGTGATTGAAATATGAATGCTAAAAAAAGTTCAGTCCAAAATCATTACCTGCTTATGCAGACTCGATAGAGCTTTGAACATGCAGTAGCCGTACCACTGTAGCTGATACACGTCTATTTCTCTCTTCAATGAATCAGGTCTGTCATGTTCAAGGTGCTCAAGGATGATGCAATCCGAATCTCCATTCTTGAGACAGCCTTCATGCTTTATTATACAGTTTTTCCCCCTAATGAACCAATATTTTCAGCAGTTTCAGATAGTTATGCTTGAAAATGTGGAAGGTTCATGCCTAATCATACTTAGTTACTAACCCAAAACGCTCCAGCATTCTGATTTCATTATTAACATAGTACTTCTGAGCGCCAGCATGAGGGCCTGCAAGGAAAACACATGAGGCAAGTCTTCCAACGAAAAAAACTGATGTAGTGAAAACATTTAGCCACATATCATTTTATTTCCCCTACATTTAATTGCAAACTCAGTTCCATCAGTTTTCCTCTTTGCCTTATAAACAATCCCGTAGCCACCTACATTTGGATTTCACCAGTGATTAGTCGATAACCAGTTAAGTTGTTTCAACAGAACGGGGAATATAGGATCAAAATAGTCCGGAAAGAAATACCTGAACCTTCTTCCTCTACAATAGTGTAAGAATCAAAATCTGGAATTGTGTTATGCTTTGCCTGATCCTAAACCACAAATATGAGAAGATACCTTTTAATATAGTGTGCATTAATGCTAAACTTTGGTGCAAGAGTGTTAACGTAGTTAGCATTATATAAAGGCCTCACTCTAGACGAATGAAGCATGTCTACCTTCTGATCTTTAGGTCGAACGGAGTTAACATTCTGCTTCGACTTCTGGATAGCTTTACTTTTTCTGGTATGTTTTTTCTCAGGGGAACAGCTGTATGTTTTGCTGTTTCCCGGCGATTTGCATTGATCCTGAGTTTTTTGTACCAAAGATTTATCTTGATTAGCTTCTTTAGCAGAAGGATTCAACGGCTGCTCTCTGACAGGGGTGCTACAGATGTCTACAGTGTGATCTTCTACAAGTAAATCTTCAGTATCCTCCACAATCTGCACTGGTTCTAACTCACTTTCTGTTGGCGTCGATGAGGCAGCAAGATTGGACTGCACATAGGGAGTTTGTATCTCCCCCTTAGGGAAGAGATCTTTCTTGTTTTTATCATCACCTTCTTCGAATAATATTTTCTTGTCAGCAATTTGAATATCTCCAATTTCAGGTTGCTCGCAATATCCATCCTTCTGAGGAAATGGCAAATCGTTCTTGCTTTCCTCTAAGCCCTGCGTAGGATTGACATCCACTGAAGCATTGGCCAAAATATCGAAACCAAAAATTCGAGTCTGCGGACAAGGCTGAGGATTACGATCAAAAGCTACTATATCTCGGTTACATGCACCTAACTTCAAAAGCGAAGCTTGGGATTCAAGAGCTCTAATTGTCCCAAGCATAGATCCACTGGCAACAGTTGTGATGTCGTTAGGTCTGCTATCTATTACAGAGTAATTCACCTAGAGAAAAGAATCAAATAACACAATAAATCAAAATCCCTTACTAAACTATACCGTGAGAACTTCATATATATCAATAGATTACTTACATCGTTTCCATTATTTCGGCTTCTTTTGGACAATGGCATGAGCGGTAGCTCCTCTTGTTCCGCATTCTCTGATACATTTCCATAAATAACCCAAAATTGAGAAGAGAATCTCTTTGTAAGTGTGACTAATAAACCAAAATAGCAGATAAAAATGCAAAAACTTAGTACCTCTCAAATGCTTAAGCTTGGGAGATCTCGGATCCATAAATTGTTCTAACACAACATTTTCCGGCAAACCTAAACTACAGGCGAAACTAGCCGGAGCGGAGGGAAACCCACGCGAGGGAGTCACAGTGAAGCCATCTCCAGCAAGAGAAATAGGAGAATTAGGGATCGAGCAAAGAAATTTGACGAGATTAGGAGAACCTTGGAAGTATGTACACTTCGTACAAAGATCTATAACAGATTCTGGATGACCAGCAGATAGTAGGAGACCACATAACTCAAAAGCTTGCCGATAATAATGGCTAAGTGCGTCGTTGCCGTCTGAAACGGTGAGACCAAGAGCAATGAGCTCTCTTCCGGCTGTAGAATTCTCGAGTTGACGCGGTTCAGAGTTTTCTGACATTGCAAATGCGGTGAATCTGAGGGGAGGAGGGAGAGAGAGAAGCTAGGGATTTGAGAATTTGAGATTTGGGGGCAAATGGAGAAGGAGCGGGAGAATGGCACGTGCGGTACGTGTGATATTTTGTTTCGAGTTTTTTTGTGCACATAAATGTTCCCGCTCATTTCTTTACCAGCTGGATTATTACGGCCTTATGCGTCTACAGGCCCATTTTAAATGAGCCCATATAACCTGGAAATCGTTTCATGGCCTAGTGAAGGGAATGACTGAATTAGACAGCTAGACCTCAATGCAAATTATAAGTTTTATGTTTTTAATTTTTTTTTTCAAAATTGTATACATCTTTTAGTATTTTTCATTAGATTTTTCTTTTTCAAATAATTATAAACGGATACATTGATTAAAAAAATCGCTGGTTTTTTTCGTTACCATCTTGGTTATAATCGAGGCATTTTGTACTTTTTTTTTTTTTTTTATATACCTGATCGGCTGATCCGGTCAGCCTCGGTAGGAACGCACCGGAGTGTTACAGAGTGGACTCACTACCACCCCGAGGGATGGGCTACCACACTGCCTGATCCGAGTTTGGAATGCTTTCCGACTACTACCAGGGGGTATCTGGATCGCCTGTTACCTGACTATCAGGTAAACTGCCTGGGCCGAAGCCCAAGCCCAGACTTCCCAACAAAATGTTGATAACAGCGAGGGATGAAGATCGAACCCGGATTCGGGGATTTCACCCTCAACGCCGGACTCGCCCTACTACTCGCCCACCACCTTGCGGGCAGCATTTTGTACTTTGAAGCTTCTAGATGGCCTATTTTTCATAATCAAGAAATTTTAGACTGAAACCTATACTATTCTCCGGATTAAAAAAAACTTAGCAATCTTGTTGTTTAATGTTTTTGTGGTGGTTGACAATTGAAGTTATAGCGAAAAGATTCAAAACTTACTTTTAAAACTAACATAATCGACCTTTCAACCGTTAAACCATCGTGAATTGGTTGTAGTCTTGTATCTAATTTTTTAGAGCAGTGTAATTATTCAAGAGGATCAAATAATTTTTTGCAATTCGAACAAACCGATTCAGTTTACAACATACAAAGGGATCGGAAAGCTGGAGTTTGTGGTTATAGAAAACACCAATCCTCGTCGATCTCAAATCAAAACAATCTTATAATACATATATATGCATGCAAGAATATATGTATCATGTATGTATGGATGGATCATGAATGGTATAATGTAAAGATGGAGAAAGAGTAAATGAGGGCCAAAGAGTGCTCGTGAGAGACAAAGAAAAGGGTAATGGGGTAACCAAAATGTCGGTTAGTGGGTGCGGACATAATATTGGCCGTGGAGCCAAATTAGGCTGTGTGACTAAATACAACACAAATGGTCCCTTTTGTTTTTCGTTTTTTGTTTTGTAACATAGCATTATGCTCTTTTATCTTTTCCTATGTAAATTTTGTCTTTTCCTAATAATATTATATAGTATCTTGATATGGTTATATTTTCAGTTAAATTATCAAAAAAAAAACAAAATGAACATTGCTCTAGCATATCAATGGCTAACATCAGTAATGACCTGTTCTAATAAATTTGATATGGCCCCTTTAAAACCAACCCGTGAATCCGATTGATCTTTCCACTGTGTCTATAAATTAAAAGAAATATAAAGAATAAATATAAAACGCATTGTAATCATAATAGCCCCCATTCCTATATATATATATATATATATATATATTGACTATTCTATTTGTACTTACAAAGAGATTTCACTTTGGAATTTTCATCTTTTTTTTTGTTTACAATATGTGGAGGAAAATAAATCAGCATCTCATACCTATCTATCGACTGATACGTGTCACACAATGTATCCAACGATCCAAAATTATAAAACAAATAATCTCTAAATATATATCCAAATAGCACAAAGAACCTTCACTTTTCTCTCCAACTCTTTCTTTTACTACTCTCTCACATATCTCTCTCTATATATCACTTTACATAAACCACTATTCCACTCACATGCAAGCACACATAGCCATGGCCTCTTCTTCTTCTTCTTCTTCACAAGCCTTCTTCTTGCTCACATTGTCTATGGTTTTAATACCCTTCTCTTTAGCTCAAGCTCCCATGATGGCTCCTTCTGGCTCAATGTCCATGCCCCCAGCGATGTCTCCGATGCCAATGATGACTCCACCACCCATGCCTATGGCTCCACCACCTATGCCTATGGCTCCACCACCAATGTCCATGGCTTCACCACCAATGATGCCAATGACTCCCTCTACAAGCCCAAGCCCACTAACAGTTCCGGATATGCCTTCGCCGCCGATGCCATCCGGAATGGAACCTACACCTTCTCCGGGACCCATGCCACCGGCAATGGCGGCTTCGCCGGATTCGGGAGCTTTCAATGTTAGAAACAACGTCGTAGCACTTTCATGCGTTGTTGGAGTTGTTGCAGCTCATTTTCTCTTCGTTTGAGTTGATTATTGAATTGGTCAGCCTCGTTTTCTTGTAATTTACTTTCATTTTTTTCTCAAATTATTAGTGTGTTCATCATTTTATTATATTTGAGTTTGTGTTTGATGTACGATTCAAACATTTGTTTGCATTATGTGCTTAATAAGTTTATCGTTGACTCTAGTTGAAGAGAGACTTTGTATGTGATGTAAATTTCTTCTTTATCTATTAAACATTGCATTCGTAGTAGGACATAAATATGGTTACAACTTGCAAGGAGATACCACAATATGATCAATACCTCTCGTTGTTAGTCGTCGATGATATCGATGTATATAGTCACAAGAAAAAAGAAAAAAAAAAAATAAGGCAATGCGTAATTCCTTTTAACAAAAAATACGTTAATTCAGAAATGTTATTTTCATAAATCTTTTAAATATGTTCTTCCTAAGAATCAAAAGAGACAAACCAAAGAAAAAGCTAAGGGGGGTGTATTCAATAAAGGATTTGAAATGATTTGTATTAAAAAGATAAATCCTATGTTATTCAAACATGAATTTTAAAAATCTTTTTAAAATCAAGTGTTATTGGATTAGTGATTTTAAAATCTACAATCAAATCCACTGTTATTGAAAACATTTTAAGTTGTGGATTTGAAATGACTTGAATGATTTTTGGTGGGATTTCAGAGAACATCTTAGTTAAAAATTCAAAGATCCAAATCTCATGGTTTTAGGTGGAATTTGGGAGAATTTTGATATCAAATTCCCTAATTCACCAAAATTCACCAAAATCATCTCAAAACTCATTAAAACTCAAATCACTCCAAATTCTTTCTTCAATACACCCCCCTAAATTTGCAAGCTGTCATTTGAATTGTCTATAAAATTTTCCTATATATTACATTTATTTTATCTTTTCATTTTATTTTTCTAGAGGTTATCTAGAATACATGAATAAGATTTAAATTTCAAGAAAAGTGAGAAAATTCCAAGCATGCATGTTGAATTTGAGAATGGAAGAATATGAAGAAGGGTGGGTATAGTGAATAAATGGTAGGGAATTTAGATATGCCCGACCCAAGAGGACAGCTAAAAAGAAAGTGACGTTCACATGACTGTCTTTCTCAATTGCCCATTTGCCCATTTTATGATTTTAAGAGAATATTTGGGAAGAACTATATTTGAGAATATAAGAGAATATATTTTCTAATGTGTATTACTAATAACAGAAATCATACGTTTAAAAAGAACTATATAGAAAATTTTATACATATATCTACATTTTCTTTGTTCAAGTCTTGTTGATAATTTATTATTTTGAAGAAGATGCCTAAGCTTTCTAAAGTAATTGCGGTAAATATATGTTCATTTGTAAAAACGACCGATGACAGAATCGTAAATAAGATTGGATTATTTATTGCATAGTATGTTTTAAAAACAATATCATGTATATTTAGCATGGATTCTTTCGCACTAAATTCTCTATAAACCATAAAAATGTGGTAGGCATGAGTTTTAACTTTTAACACATCAGAAATCAACGAACCATAGTTTTTAGATGGAAAGGGATGCCTAATCTCCAATTTCTAAAAGTTATCAACGGGACTAGTAAAGGAAACGTGTATCTACCCCAAGGCCTCGACCCTCGTTTAGTTACCCGGTAGCTCAAACGTGTATTTACGTTTAATTTCTTAGTATATCTATCAATGTTATTTATACTCTGAATGGTGACAATGTATAAACCGCAATAGAGCACTAATTCACATGCTCTTTGTTGCTGCTCCGTACACCGCCACCATCAGTATATTTCTCAGTATGTTTATTGAACTTATGAATTGAAGAAGTTAGTGTCACCATCTTGTTTTCGTCCAGTTCGTTTACTTCCCGCTGCTGACGTTAACTTGGAATCTCTCAAGGACCCAAATCTATGGAAATGCTTACTGTTGAAAAGTTCCCTTAGATTTCCAAAAACATTCAAGGTATTTTTTTGTTAATGTCTTACAACATTTGCTTCCCGGTGAGGAGGAGACCATCTTGTTTTTCTTATTCCTTGCTATATAGCATTTGCTGCTTGCTTGAATCCCAAGAAAATTTAACCTCTATTGCAATTAATCAATGGGTGAATAATGTCATCAATAGTGATAACTGGACAAGATTTTTAAAAAGTGCCACAAATACAAAAATTTGAAAGTAAATTTCATAATTATGCCTTACTGTTTTTTTGCGTGGTGTTGATGAGCCGTTGACGTATAGAGGAATAGGATGTGGCCTTATTTGCTGTAGGATGTGGCCCTAACCCTAATAGGATGAGAAATCTTTGCTCAACTTGGCTTTGAGTGGAATCAACCTTGAAGTATCCTTCTCAAAAAAAGTCTTCTCTTACGTCTTCTTCACCGCCCCAATCACCTTCATCTCTTCCGATCTGTATAAACTTCAGAATGCTTTCCCTTGAGAATGTTTGCCTCTTCTTTCTATAGTTTTCCATGAAGTCTTCTTCTTCTTCTTCATCTTCTCGTTGCTGGAGATACGATGTTTTCCCAAACTTCAGAGGGGAAGATGTCCGCCAATCATTAATCAGCCATCTTCGTAAGGAACTTGATGGCAAATTAGTCAATACATTCAACGACACCAGGATCGAAAGAAGCCGCAAAATAAACCCAGAGCTTTTATTGGCGATAGAAGGGTCTAGGATCTCACTTGTCGTCTTCTCTAAAAACTATGCTTCTTCCACGTGGTGCTTAGATGAATTGGTGAAGATCCAAGAGTGCCATGAGCAGTTGGATCAAATGGTGATTCCTATTTTCTACAACGTAGATCCCTCTCATGTTAGAAAACAGACCGGAGAGTTTGGTAAGGTCTTTGTAGAGACCTGCAAGGGCAGAACAGAGAATGAGAAGCGAAAATGGATGCGAGCTCTAACAGAGGTAGCAAATCTAGCCGGTGAAGATCTTCGGAATGGGTATGTTTTTAATTTTTTTTTTTTTAAGTTTTTTTTTTTAATATCTGTAAGTTCAAGCCCGAAAGCCCTACATCTCTCAGAAGCGGGATCCACACCAGGTTAAATTCATCTCCTTCGGAGAAGAGATCTTTTCCAATGGGCGTCGAACCCAGTACCTTCACCTGAGAGATTTACCACTAGGCCAACACAACTTTGGTCTTATTTTTTAAGTTTATATATTCAGAATTAGTTCCATTGGATAGACTCCGATTCTATATGCTTTTAGGGATGTTCATTGATAACAGTTGACTGTTGTTATTGTTATGTAGGCGTAGCGAAGCAGAAATGCTTGAAAACATTGCCAAAGATGTTTTAAACAAACTTATTACCCCATCAGATAATTTCAGTGACTTCGTCGGGATTGGAGCTCATATAGAGACATTGATATCAATGTTGCGCTTCGACTCAGAGAAAGCGCGAATGATAGGGATTTGTGGGCCTTCCGAAACTGGTAAGACTACCATAGGAAGAGCTCTATACAGCAAAATCAAAAGCCACTTCCACCATCGGGCTTTCGTAGCATACAAGAGAACAATGCCGAGCGATTATGACCAGAAGTTGTATTGGGAAGAACAATTTCTATCAGAAATTCTTTGTCAAAAGAATATAAAGATAGAGGAATGTGGTGTGGTGGAACAACGACTAAAGCACAAGAAAGTTCTTATTGTTCTTGATGATGTCGATGATATTGAGCTACTAAAAACGTTGGTAGGACGAATCAGATGGTTTGGATCTGAGAGCAAAATTGTTGTGATTACTAAAAAAAGGGAACTTCTCAAAGCTCACAAGATTGCACATGTTTATGAAGTGGAATTCCCATCAGAAGAAATGGCTCATCAAATGTTTTGTCGATATGCTTTTGGGAAAAACTCCCCACCTCATGGTTTCAGCGAGCTTGCATTTGAAGCTGCAAAGCTTGCCGGTAATCGTCCTAAAGCTCTGAAGCACTTTGGCTCGTCTTTTAGAAGGATATCGGACAAGGAAGAGTGGGCGAAGATTCTATCGGTACTCTGTAATGAGAATAAACTAAAAATCAGCTATGATGGGTTAGATGGCAAAGGTCAAGGTTACATTGCGTGTTTAACCAATGGTGAGGAAATCAATATTAAAATTTTGTATGGAGATAGTGTTAACACTGAAATTACCATTATTGTTAATAATTCCCTCAAACACATATGCATGCAGGTTCAAATTCACAGTCTCAAAGAAACATGGGCGCAAGCTCAAGTGTTTCCCAAGTGAAGGCAGAGTGGATCCACTTGGCACTAGGCGTGTCTATATTACTTAATATCCGCAGTGACGGAACGACATTTCTCAAACATTTGAGCTACAAGTAATGTGGGATCTAAGCTTATACAATGTTACCCTCTCTTTTTGCATAGTAATCTGTTGGGATCCAAAGTAATAATCTAGGATTTATATCAATCAATCTAACAATAAGTGGTTGTTTACAGTCGAAGCGTGGCGCAACAAGCAAAAATATGGTGGTACGAGAATTGTGAAAGAGTGTACAAGAAGTACAATATATGTGGCATAGATAGCTCAACTGATGGTGGTGGTAAGAAAGTTTGTGACGGTGGGTTAGACGGCAAAGATCAAGGTATTGTGTGTTTATTGAATTTGATCATTTCAAAAAGTGTTAAGATTTATGGACCTAGAATCATAGATGAGAAGTTCTCATTTGTTTTCGTGATCAGATGCATCATCTTGATACATTCACAAAACATTCTTCGCTCTTGTCCAACTTAATTGGTATTTGCATATACATGATACATTTAGATGTCAACCTAATTGTATGAAAAATATAGATATTTGGTTGCACAAAAATGTAGAGTTTCGATGTATGTTTTGCAATGAAACTTGACAAATCAAAAACCAAAAAAAAAAACCTTTATAAAACTTAGGACAATTCTCAAAAATACCATGATTCAATTTTGGTTTTCCAAAAATAAAACAAAACTAAAATTTAACTTTCAACTTTTAAAAGTAAACCCTAAACACTAAACCAAACTCCCTAAAAACTATACCCTAAATCTAAAATCTTCAACCAAAACCTATAAATTTAAATTTTAAACTCTTTTTTTTGTCAACAGCTTTTAAATTTTAAACTCTTCAAGATCAATTTTTGTGTTTGTTGTATTTTTAAGAAAGCAAAATTTATGGTAGTATTTTTGGAACAATAAACTAATAGTAGTATTTTTGACAATAAAAACTTGAAAATGTGGTATTTTAAAAAATTTCTCGAAAACAAAGTAGCAAAATATTGATTTTTTTTTTTTTTGCTCCAAAGCCTGTGACCTAGTTTATTCATCACAGAATTAAAATAAATTACATTTGCATCAAATTCGAGAGATTATGATTTTATGCCCAAATTACGGAATCTTGGCTTGGTGCGAAAATTTTGACGCCAGAAAGCAGAATTATATTTTTGATGCAAAAACTGTGAAACTTCTATTTAGCGTCAAACATGTGGAATTTTCTTTCTTTTTTTTTTGAAATTTTGATAATGTGGAATTTTGTTTTGGTTGAAAATTTTAGAATCAGGCTTTGACCCCAAAATTAATAACTCAAATATTCTATATTTTGATTTTCTATATATATGCTTTTAATATTTGTTCTTCTTGAAAATCTAATTTTCAAATTTAGATGTAGAAAAATAAATTAGTACTAGATCATCTCATTCAAACATCATTATAAAACCAACAAACAACCAAAATCCAGTATCCAGATGCAGAAACCAATCTTTGTAGAATAACTATCTTTTTTATCCTTAACGTTTATGCCTACAGGTTCAACGTATGGACAAAGTTCAAATTCTGAGCTTCAAATAAACATGGACGCAAGCAATAGGAGATATGAACCTGTGAGTGAGACGCTTTTCAAAAATTACGATGCGTATTTGCCGAATGGTAAGGGAAATGAATCAAATGATATTGAAAACTTGCATGGAGATATTGTTATCTGGACTTAGAATTCTTGCTGATAAATCCCTCAAGCACATATGCCTGCAGGTTTAACGGATGGAAACTGTTCAAATACCCAGCCTCAAAGAAAATTGGACGCAAGCCTAAAGAAAGACAAAATTGTGCATGAGTGGATTCGAACCGGTAGTGGCTTCTCTTTTGATTTTCAGGGCCCAAAATCTATAGTGAGTGCTGCTCAAGTGGAGGAGAAAAAGATCGAGTGTGGAGAAGGCGTGTACATAACACTTGGCAGGCTCAGTGGCGGAATTATAGTCCTCAAACATTTGGAGTTCAGGTAATGTGAAATATATTCTTACGTACGTACTACTCAATATTTTCTGGATACTACCCTTTCTTTTTGAATCGTAGTTTACATAATCTTCACTAGTGATCTAGGATTCATATATTAGTCAATCTAACTATGAGTGGGTATTTGTAGCCGAAGAGTGGCGCAACAAGCAAAAGTTTGGTGGTCGGAAAATTGGATAAAAGTGTACGAGGAGCACAACATCTGTGGCATAGATAAATCATTTGATGGTAGGTTTGATGATAGACGTGTCATTTGTCAATTAAGACCAAACTGAAGCCCGGCCTGGTCCTTAAAATAGTCAGGACTTGAGCTATATACTTAAGCCTAAAAGCTTGTCTGTTTGGCTAAGGGCCTGACTGGTTTAAACGCAGCGGTTGCGGTTGCGGTTGCGGGAGTTTGCGGAAGCGGGCGGTTGCGGCTTTAAGCGTTATCAAGCGTTTTGAACGACTGGTTTAGCGTTTGAAAATGGGAGCGTTTGCGGGAGTTTTATGACTGGTAAACCAGCGGGTGCGATAGCAGTTAAATAAAAGAATGAACAAAATAAATAAAAAAATAATACAAAAAAAAGAAATAAAAACACCAATATATTATTATGATAATATTAGAAAAATTTGAACATGCTTAATAATTAAAACCATAGATAAAGTACTAAATAATTATTCAAAAATAAAGAAATTTTGTAACAAGATAGTACTTTATGCATCTGGTTTAACATAAAAAATTGCATTAAGTAATGGGAAAAACTGTAAATAACGTTGAATTCAATCAAAAAGCAAGTGAGTTTCTATTCGAGAAAACAAATCGAAACATATATTCAATCAAAAAGCAAAGCAATACGTAATGAAAATAAAAAAAAACGATGCCATGAAAAATATTCAAAAAGTTACACATGAGGTGATGAAAGAATAAAAGGATATATGATACTTACATTTGGTTATTGATTTTCATCAGTTTGGGTGGAAGACATTGAGAGAATAGAGTTTTAGAATATTATTAGAGTTTCTGATGAGAACGTGATACAAAGATGAAAGATATATATATAGGATTAATATATATTATAATAATTATAAGTAAATGTTTGATTTTGTTTTTTTTTTTTTTTTTTTTTTTTTTATAATCCAACCGCTACCGCCCGCAACCGCAAACGCTTGCGGGAAGGAGCTTTTGAAATTCAGCGATTTCGAGCGGTTCGAAGCGGGACGCAGCAGTTTCTATGATTGGTTTCAACCGCTAACAACCGCAACCGACCGCTAGCAACCGCTAGGAGGGTGCTAGCGGGAGAACCAATCAAGCCCTAAGTCTGGTCAGGTTAGCCCGAAATTGTCGAAATCTGTTTAATAATTGCATTTAGTGCAAGTCTTTTATTTGTACTTCATGGCTTTAATACATTAAGTAATTAGTACCTGGTTTTTTTTTTTTTTTATATATGACACAGTTAATTTGAGAATTTGATTTGGATAAACGCTTCATCATTTCATACAACAACGATTCGTTAATTCAAAGAATTTTTGTATTGATCAATCTGGAAACTGAGCAAGTGTTTTATACACACCAAAACAATCTCACTTCTGTTAATTCTCAAAGATCCAACCAAACTTACAAGACTCGTGTGAATCAAACTGCAGATATATTTAAAAAGCCGATCTTAGACTTGTCATGCCACTCTCTTTGTACAGCTCTTAGGGACATGAATACAATGGAAGTTTGGTCCCTTTGGGACAGTTACAGGTCTTTTCTCCCCTGAAGCAACAACACAAACAGAAGGTTTGTTGATGATTGCAACTTCTTTAGATTCTCCATTCATCTGCGAGGCTTGCTCCGCGGTTTCGATTCTTTTCCTTGCCACTTGCTTCTTTCTACCTAATGCAACCCTGAGAAAATGCACAAAATTTTCAGATTACATGCCAAGAGAAGGGGCAACTGCTATGACAGTCAAAATTCGTTTGCCCGGTTCTCTCAAGTGAGAGATTACACTTTGTCTTCTGCAGTTTTTACCTCTTGCAATCCACCATATTTTCAGAGACAAGTTTTGTGGATGTTCCTTTTGAAGCTTTTAACCGGGAAGTCGCGTTCTTCTCCAACTGCATATGAG
This sequence comes from Arabidopsis lyrata subsp. lyrata, assembly GCF_000004255.2. Classification (NCBI taxonomy): domain Eukaryota; kingdom Viridiplantae; phylum Streptophyta; class Magnoliopsida; order Brassicales; family Brassicaceae; genus Arabidopsis; species Arabidopsis lyrata. The sequence goes on along the minus strand of NW_003302549.1, from coordinate 11,716,899 downwards.
ATTACTATATCAGAAAAAGAAACACTTACACGATGAACATGTATCAATATGCTACAGAAAGAACTTACTCGAACTTGCTGATGTTTTGGACCCAAGTTTTCACCATGGAACCCAAGAGTGCTTGCAGTTTCTTCTTTGGCAATAGTACATTGTGGTTTCTTCTCTGTATTTGCTTCCTTAAGAATTCCTCTTTCCTATAAAAATGTAAATTTCCTTCCATCAGAAACACAAGAGTTGCGTATTACAGAAAAAGCAGCTTTGGTGGGTTGTATTATTGCATCATACATCGGTTCTAAGTCGAAAAGGCTTTGGATTCGTGAGCTTAGGTTTTGTATACTTGACACGGGTATCAGCTGAAACAGTCTTGCCATTGAAACACTTGTCTGCTACTGTCATAACCTGGTTCATACAAATACATATAAATACACAGAAGATGATAAGTAGAGCCCAATTAGAAAGTACACAGGCTATGTAACATACCTTTTGAGTAGTTTTACAAATTTCTTTCTTGCCAAAAACTTTCTTTTTCAACAGAGGATAGGTGGCTTGGTCGACTTTTCTGCAAGATTCACACAAAACAAGTATATCTATGAGCTGATGTGCAAAAAGGAAAGCAAATAAACAGCATTTTCCTTACCTGTTATTGTGCAAGGCTGAAGAATTTTCCTTATCATCGCCTTCCCTATCGACAGCTGTTGCATTAGTAGCATTTTCTTTCTCACACTCCAATGGTAATGCATTTTCCTTGTCTTCAATCTCCACAGTCTCACATTGCTTTGCTTTATCCATTCCACTCACCTTAATCACAGGAATATCTTCTTTATCGACAGCCGCTGCAATAGTAGCATTCTCTTTGTCCTCGCACTCCAAAGCTAATGCATTCTCCTTTTCTTCAATCTCTGCAATTTGATATTGCGTTGATGTAGCCAGTCCACTCTCCTTTATTACAGCAAGATCTTCTCTGGCCTGTAGTTGATCGTCCATGTTAGCCTTCAATGTGTCTGACAATTCTTCAGATTTGTTTTCAACCAAGAGCTCTTCATCTCCAGTAGTATTTTCAGTCTTTGGCAAAGATTGATTCTCAAGTTCCATACCATTAGCTTCATGAGGTTTAGAAGTATCAGAGGAAAGCACAGGCTCTTCCTTTTTCTTGATCCTCTTCTTCAAAGTACTGACACCTTTGTCTTTTTCATCAATCTGTTTCTGTGACCGCACAGAATAATCAAACACTCGGCTCTTCACCTCTCGTGTTTTTAGCGGCCTTCTAGATGGCGCTAAACTCACAACCTTATGATTAATCCCTAAACCATTTCTTTTGTTATCAATCTCAAGCTTCCTCATCCCATTACACAACTTCTTCACCGAAGAACTAAGCTCCACAGATCTCTTCAGTTTCACCAATTTCTTTGGTGATTGAAACACCAAAGCCTTTGCAACAACTCTGTTTTCAGACACCTTGATTGTTGCATTTCTCGGATTCTGTACACTTCTAAAAGCTGCTGGACTCTGAATTTGCTTCTTCCTCTCAGTTAATGCCTTCTTAGGAACTGATGAGATCACTGATGAATCTTTTCCTTTTGCCTTTGCCTTTGGAGTCACATTCTTATTTGTGGAAACTACTTTAACTTCTTTTGACCTGATATTGCCATTACCCTTCTGAGGAATTGATGAGATCATAGCCAATCTAGACACCCGTGATCTCGAGGGCTTTGCAGGAACGGTATTGGGACATTTAGGATCAACACTGCAATGACAATTTACAAACGTATGTAGCACAATGCAATGTTAAACACACATTACAGTGATTGATCTCTCTCGAAGTTCAAAAACACATTCCTCATAAAGTTTGAGTTCCATTACCTGAAATCCTTTCTATAAAGAGCTTTTCGAAGACGAACACTTGGACTCCTAGCTGCCATGACCTATTAATATTGATTAACATCGAATTCTTAAGTTAATGATACTTTTAAAACGAAATCAAATCAAGGAAAAGAGGAAAATAATTTTGAATCTTTAAGCTAACCCGAAGAACGAATTTTTTGTAGATAGCTTCCGAATCCATGAACTCTTCATGCTTCTGATCACATCCTAAGTACACATTATCATCAAGAAACCAAAAAGGATCAAAACACAAACTAATTTAAGTCAAACCTAAAAAAAAACTGTTCACTAAAACCCTAATTTAGCAATTTTCAGAAAATCTAAAAATCAAAATTTCCCAGATCTCTGGAACATTAATGGTAGTACTAATTCTTGATTTGAATTTCAAAAGTAAAAAGTTAAAATTGTAAAGAGAGTGTTCTGACCAACTCTGGAACAGAACCAGTAACGATCATCTCCTTCAGGGCGATGATCTGGTGCGGTGAGGTCTACAAACTTGGGAGCTTCTATCGTCTCGTAGAAGTCTTCTTCGTTAAACTCGTCCACTATCAAATGCTCGAATGCCTCCATTTTACACTCAAAATTATCAGAAAATTAGAGATTCACAGAGAGGAAAGAGAGGAACAGAGAGAAAGAGAGAGAGAGGGTAGTGTCTAATTTGGTGCGTGTGTCTAGCTCAGACAAGATGAAGGAACATTCACCAAAACTAGCCGTTAAGTGGAAAGGATTGTAATAATGGTCTCCTTCCAGGGTTATTTTCGTCACGAAAGTTTGATTAACTTTGAGCTCCAACGCATCTTTTTCATCCTGAGTAAAGTAAATCTGAGGAAAGAAAGAGGATAAAGACGAAGTTAGACCGGTTCTTTTAAACCGGCATCTCCACAGAACCAAACCAAAAATTATAAAAACTTCTATTATTTCTATCTGTCTCTAACGCCAATGCAGGCAAATCATTTTTGCTTTGTTTGCTTCGACAGATTCAAAATCCGTTTTTAATTTAACTGATGAAAGTAAAAATATTGGACAATGCATGACATTTTTTTTAAAATGTAAGCGTTTAAATATTCAATGTGAAATCGTTACTTATAATCAAAATAATTGGTTTAATTAAAGAGTTTGGAGCCTAGTAATGAAGTTCAATTTGACGCAAACAAACAAACAACGGAATTGATCAAAGGAATTTATTTCAACGGCTACTTGTGTGAGACTTGTGAGACTCTCGAGAATCTAACAACAACGGCTATACATGTGACTGGAAAAGCTAGAGTTTTTGAGCCCACTATGCCAAGTTCTGAAAAAGGCCCACCACAAATTTTAAAGGCCCACTTAAGCGCACTAGAGGAACGAGACAGAAGCAATGGGTATAATCTCCACGTCAAGCGAGCGATCGGTGACGGTGTTATCTTACCGCCGGTGCCGGAGTTTCCCAGTATATTGTAGTAACGATATCTCGGCCGGAGTTTCTTAGTGAATCCAAATCGTTGTTCTTCGTTGCGGCTTCAACTCTCGCTTGTTAGTCTGCAGAGTCGGGTCTTTTGAGCTATCTCATTTTGCGCGTTCTCGTTTTTCGCCGTTTCCGATTTCCAGCGAGTACGTCTCTGTCGATCGGTAATTAATTACCTAGTTGAGGTTCGTTGCATAATTTCCACTTTGAATTTTCTTTTAGATTCCCTCTGAACTGATTTTCTAGGCGTGGACCTCTACGATTTCGTTCATTTCCTAGTCGTCGATGCGAATGTTCCAGCGTTTGATCTTTAGATCTGTAGTTCGATTTTAGACGAAGGAAACATCTTTAGTTCGAATTACTTCTTCGATTTCTCTCAGCTTTTAAGTTTGAGGATATTAATGTTTGTTTAACAACATCACACATTTCATCTTTTGACTGTGATAATGTCAAATCAGCAGAATCCATTAAACTAATTGATTTTGTTCTTCATTGAATGTTTGTTTGGTGTCTTGCAGGAAAGATGAACAAGCTGTTGGAGTATGGGAGAAAAGCTATGTTCTATGTGAGAGTTCTCTCTGGCTATGAAGAGAGGAGAATCCGTAATTACAGGTTGCAACTCGAAAAGCGTATCCAGCAGGTTTTTTTTTTCTCTCTTTTTCAACATGCCTCAATCTATTTTCTTAGCATAAAATGGTAGAATAAGATGATTAAACCCTGCTTTTGGACTATAGTTGATCGCATAAATTTGAATAACCCTTGACTATTTGATTGTGAGGATGAGGAATTTAAGAAACTTTTATGTCTGTCTATAAACATTACCAATGTTTTTTATTCATTGTTAATGAAAAGTTTATGTATGCAGGATACTCACTTCAATGTGTACTTCTAGTTTATGATAATTGAATAATATCTATAAACTATAAAAGGCTATGACTTATTGTACATTTTGAAGACTGTGAAGTTAGATCTTCCTTCCATCATAGTTTCCTAATCGTATAGACTTCTGTGTTTCATCTGTTTAACAATACTTGTGACTTCTAGCTTCTAGCTTGGGTTGGTCATGGTTACCTTTTTATCTGATTCAAACCTCTGGTCTTGCAGGCTAACCAAAGGAAAGCAGAGATAAACAGACTCCCAGAGCAGATTGTATTATCTGAAGTCCGCCGTATGGTTGAGGAGATGCAGAATTTGAATAAGCAGATTGAAAATACGGTTAGTCTCTTGTCTTTACCCTCGGCCCAAAGTTTGCTAATGGTTGAGTTTATCCTTTGTTTAATATCAATTATATATATATTTAAGTGTGGTGAAAAGTGTTTGAGATATTGTTTCCTAACTGCTTTTGGTTCCAAAGCATTCATAGAAGAGAAAACACTTTTAGTTTCTTGGCGTTTGAGATATTTGAAAGCATAATTTTTTGGAAGAAAAGATCGAAACCAGTCACCAGAGTCTGTGTTTCATAAATCAGAAAGATTTCATCTTTTGTTCTACTTTTGTCCATGTTAGGAAAATTTCAAGTCTTAAGTTTGTTTTGGGTCTTTACCAATACAGGAGGCTCAAATTGAAGACTACTTCAAACCGATAGACAAGCATGCTAGTACCATAATGGAGATTCAGCTCGAAGGAGAGAAGAAAACGATGGGGACAATGATGAACGCAACACAACAGGAAGCTATAAGAAAGATTGAAGAAGCTGAGAGACTCGCTCGAGCACGTGGGAATGCAAATGTGACCGCAGAGGCAAACACGGGAGATAAGATCCAAGATTCAGAATCCTCAGCCAACGAAAAAGCTCAAGCAAAATGAAGACAGAAATCGTCTTCATGGCGACACAGAATAGATTCAGAGCCTCTTACATCCAAGGTTTCAGGTTCTCTTAGTTGATTAAGCTGGGATTGTAGCCTCGCATTTGCTGGGTTTTTAATAAATTGAAATTTGGTCGACTGAATAGAAACAAGACCGAGATTGTGGTATGCGTAGCGTGCAAGAACTTATAGAGGTGACCCTGGTTGGACTAATCCCCAAACGACCAAGTTTTGTCAATATGAGTTGTTTCATCAAACTTAACCTTGCATCTTACATAACAGGAGTATATCTAGAAGAAGGTTACTATTGCCTAATAAGTTTACTGTGATTTACAATGGGTCTAACAAACTAAAGGTTTCAACTTCGTAATGTCTACCGACAAATAGTCTATAACTCTATATACATCATGGTTTTCGACAAGAAAGCTTGTAGTTTGACACTACCCATGTTTTTCTACCCGGACTGGAGCTGTTTGTGGTGCCTGGTGCGCATGTGTTAGCAGGATAAGAACTATGGTAACTAATAGAGTAACAAGACATCAAATCGCTACTCTTCTTTCTCTTTCTGCTGAAACCTCACGAAAAATGTATATTGTAGAATTGAAGCATGATATGTTTTTAACACGAGAAGAAAATGTGAGTTTCTTCTTGTCACTTGGTTTGGTTATGAAGAAACTCACGCATCTGATTGTGAACTTCGGATTTCACAACAAGTCGCATTCTCTTAGAGTCTTCCCAAAGAAGGCCTCCCCATTCCCGAGCAAAGTCACACGCTGCCTCAAACACATCCTGCCAACATGATTTTGGTTACTGAGATTTACTATAACGGTTTTGCGATATGGAGAAAACAAAATTTAATAAGAGGATTCAGGTTTGTTACTTTTGAAGGAAATTCATCATAGAAGTGAGCCTGGGTCATCTCAATTCTCTTCAGATCTGTCTCCCAAAGCCGAATCTGCCAAAACAATGCATTTTTATTCAGCATAAGCCTGATGAATCAGGAAGTAGAGATAGTATACACTTTTCATTCTATGAAATATGAACCAATCCTATACACATTTTTATATAATCGACACTTGATGGGTAGAGAGAGTGTAAACCTGATCAGTGACATTTTCTGGAATAGATGGGACCCGATCAGCACATCGTGGATGAGAATTCTGCTGGAGGAAAGTTATAATCTGTGACAATCAAAAGAAAAGGAAAAAATATTTATTCAGAAACTGTTAAGAGAAGCATCAACAATTTGATCAACATCTCAAGGACAGTGTGGATCCGGTCAAGTGTAAGCAAAATTATGTATTAGATAACTTCAAAATGTTTTTCAAATGAAACCAACTGTACCTGATCTGATGTGATGCCATTGTCAAATGCATTGTACAAACTTTCCTTTGTAATGGCACAAGCAATAAGGTTTGGAAGTTGGTACTCTATCCTGGAAAAATGAAAAACAACTACTTAGACCTAAAGGATTTGAAGACACAGAAGAGTAGAGTTTCAGATATTGTTCAGGAGCTTCTACCTCGCAAACAGTCGTAAAATTTCACACTGTAACTTAGATGTGGAGTATGCATACATCCTGAAGTTTGTTTCCATCACGACAAATCCCTGATGAGGAACAAACAAACAACAGCCATACGCAAAATCAAGAAACTTGTTGGTAGCAGGTAGAAATGGGACAAGAGGGGATAAAAAAGGTGTGACCTCTTTTCGCGCTGATGAATCTGCCAGACTGACTGATAAATTTGTAGCCAGTTTAGTAGGAATAAACCAACTGTCTTTCCTTCCCTTTAATAATCATAAAGACTGGCTCAGCATATGACATAGTTGTATAATATCTCTAATTTTAACTTTAGCAAAGTTTATTTCCTTTTGGTATTTGGTAATGAAAAAGATATTACAAATGGTCTAAGTCTAACCTGTTGAAGCTTAACTAATCCCAAGTCTGCAAGGTCCTTGAGGGTATTATTTTGAACCTCTGTCAAAGTATTTGAGTTATATGCCTGCAATGTGTATAAGAATGGGTAAGCTCAACGAAATAATTATCCAGCTTCCAGCTACTCAAGTAAGAAAACAAAAAAAAAACAAGAACGCTTGACATGACTTTTTTTGTGAAGTTCTGTTATACCTCACCAGTAACATGAAAACTAAGCTCCAACAAAAACGAAATCAAGTCTGCTGGTTCTACATCTCGCTCCTGAACAACAATGGCATTGGGTTATCCATCCAGCAAAATAGAGATATCAATTTAACAAAACCTTGTTAAGGCATAATACAAACCTCAGCATTCGATATGTATTCTCGAATAATGTACCAAAGCTGGGCATTTGTATCCATCAGCTGCAAATTAATGTCAATCAGGTTACATGAATACATGTAATAAGAGACCACTGACTCACGATTTGCATACCAAAAACTGAAAGCCACTCTCAGTTAATCTCGGGCCATCTTTGTCTCTGCAATATCACATGAAGTGTATTAAATAGGAAGCCATATGCCACCAGTATGCATCTATAGACGTGTATGACAACATTACCTCTGACTCAATAAACCTCGCTGGAAAATTCTCATCATGGATGAACTGATGCCAGTTAGCTTCTCACCTTGACCCGAATTTATAAGTTGTAGCAAGAAACACTGACAAACATAAGCACACATCATCAGATACTAACCAAGTTCATATTAAAAGATATTTCCTTTACAAACTACTTCCACCTTACGAGTATTATCAATAAGTAATTAGAAAATACACACACCTCCCATTGCTTAAGTGCATAGGTTTCGAGTTCTTGTAGGCTTGGAAGTTTAATGGCATTGTCGGAATGCATAGGCTCTCTAGGCAAAACTCCACTGCAAATTTCAAATTTAGCTCATCAGCATCTTCTCCAAGAACCTAGAGAAAAACGAAAAAGGACACTACCGTCAATGTAAAGATGTCGTTACCCGGAAATTATATGTTTCTGAAGATTGTTCTGAAATGTAGGATTTAGGCTGTAGCTGATTCCCCTTTTCCTGCAAAAGTAGGAAGAGCAGCCTAAGAACTGTAGGAAAAAAGAATCGGAACTATCATCTTGCCACATATCAATCAGAATCAATCCAAACACAGTAAATTTAAGTAAGATGAAGCTCAGAGGGTTTAATGCTCAAGTTAACATCCAACGTCACTCTTCAGTAAAATTTGATTTCAAATGAACTTCCGAAACTAAGACTTCAACATAAATAAACCCTCCACAGTGAATATACTGAAGTATCGAACTAAGTGAAATAAGTCTAATAGTGACAGTATCAAGAATAAACCAAGAATGAAGCATACCTATCACTAGTTTCTGAAAAAATCCTTAATTGAATCAGTCGATCAATAGCAACTCTATGCTTGGAGGCACCATCTGCAAGAACCCACTCCTCCATCATCGCAGCAGGTACAGGAACATTAATGTACAACATCTGCAATACATACTTCTTGGCAAGAGGCGGCAAAGACCTGATACCATCTCAAGAATGTAAGATCCTCAACTTTTTTTCTAAATTTAACAAATGATCAGCAACAAAATCCTCTAACCACACATAAATTAACCTGAGAATGGCTTCGCAGATAAAGACATTGTTGTAGAGTTTGTCAAGCTTGATAGCTGGAAGTGACGCCACCATGTCCATGAAATTTTTAGCAATGATCTTAACTTGCGGCATCTTCACCAATTGGATTCCTTTACTCACTGGACTGGTTCTAAAAGAGTGCGCAACTCCACAATGTCTACGAAATTAGGGTTTATGCCACACAGCGATCAACTCGAAGCAAACCTAGATAACTAAAGAGGAACTCCACAAACCCCGAATCCAAAACACTACTAAAGAAGAACTCCAGAAAACGAATAAGGAAGGATTAAAGTTTCGATTTGAGTTTGAGAACAAAACAGAATTGAATTTAGGGTTTAGGTTCTCACTTTTCTCGAAGAGCTCTATTACAATCGATTATTATTACCCAGAATCGAAGAAAACTGACGAAATCGATCGAAGAGGATGACCAAAATGAATTAAGCCACCGATTTCTCCAAAGAATCTGCGTATTCTTCTATTTTATAATTAAATTCTATTGGGCCTTAAGAATACTACTAATGGGCCTCTGTATAAGAAAATCGCGCCAATTTGTTTTCATGTTGATTTAGGGATATAAGAAAAAAAAACTTATGTACGTAACGTTTGAGTTTGATCATCTGATAAATTTATTAGTACTGCTTTATTCCATTAAAATCGAACTCATACAAATCATTACAATCTTCTTAACGAGACGCAATACATAAAACTATATGAATCTACTACGATTATTTATCATCATTATATTCTCCTAGAGGGCATTATTTAAATATATTAGCCATTACATAGAGAAACCATTATAAATACTATATGATAAACACACTGATGAAAAGTGAAACAATTAAGTAAGTAGAATGTTGGAGTCGTAGGTGGCTCCGGCGGTCCAATCAGCGGGAATAGCGTTTGGCGATTGGATCCAATTGATTCCGGCGCTTCCGTAGACTAAGAACCTCAATGTGAGAGTGCCTCTTGGTGGATTCTGCAAATCGTGAACCGCTCCAAACACTCTTCTCATACGTCTCCACTCTTTGCAATCCTCCTAAATCATACATACACATGCATTGCATACCACATATATTAATGTTTTACTTTGTTTCATAAAATCAACAAGCAAGCCCTTTTTCTAGAGACTAATAAATAATTAAGTTTCTACTTATTTAACGAAACCTGTCCTAACAATAAACTATTTTGATCCTCAAAAACCATAAAATTTGTTTGTAGAAATCTTTGATCAATTTACCTGCCAGACTTCAACGGCGAGGATGTCATTGACACCACCAACGTACAAGAGAAGAATGGCAAGATAATGAGGATTATAGCTTTTCTCATGGACCTTATACACCAGATTATACCCTGCGTATCGACAAGGGATCCTTTGGTACTCAACGTCGACTACACCGAAGGAGTAGAGCTGATTTTCTGTGCCGGGTCGCGCCATACGTCCGTATGCCTTAGGGCTTAAGATGAAGTCAGTACCATCTCCTTCTCCGGAGTCCGTAGCTACTACGTATACTCCTTCCTCACTGCAGTGAGGAGGTATTTTGCACCTCACCTTTTTATAATTCATAGTATAAGTTTAGCTATAATGACATAATATATACTGTACTATAATAATATTTGATGAAATACTTATTGAGATAAACTATATGAAAACCTGGTAACAAGCACCACAGCCAGTTCCATTGTTCCATAGTCGCCATGAAACACCACTCACTTCACCGTTATTGATATCTCTTCCAAATTCTCCATACCCACAATGTCCTCCTGCATCGTCAAAAATTTATTAATTTTTCTTACTCTCGTCAACAAATATTATATATATATATATATATATATATATATATATATTCTCATAATAGAAAGTTCTAGGCATATTACTAACGGATTCTTGAAAAAATCTCATTGCTAATTACGCAGTAATATGGACACTTAATGAACTCGTTTTAAATTATATATTTAGATAAAACATAAATTAATTAGTTTAATTAGTTAAGGCTAATAGTGAGATATTAGGACCAATGTATCTTTTAATGTGTACAAGTACAACTACTACGAAAATGAAAAGAAGTTAAGGTACACAATATATAGCAATATCTATTTCAAATACATACGAGGATTTGCTTGGCAATCGGGGCTGCCATAATAAGTAGCTCTAGAGTTAACAAAATCGTCGGATAGACAAAGGAGAGGCAAAAGGACAATGACTTGAACAAGTAGAAGAAGCAAAACGTGAGATTGCTTCATATTGTTGTTCTTATCTAATATATATTGTAAGCTATTAATTGTAACTCTTTTTCTTAACAAACGATAGGGAAAATAATAGAATTGGTATCAAAGATATGTGAAGATAGAAGAGAAGCTTAATAAGGTATTTATAGTTGGAGCTAGAATGCTTATTAAACAATTGATCGAGCCTGGTCACTATTTGATTCTTTCCACTTGACAAAAAGCTTAAAGCTAACTCAAATTTATATTTAGCTATAACGCGTACTTGCATTACCCGATTTTCTAATTTAAATTGATCAGATCAAATGTATTAAACTAAATGTTTGCATCATACATAGGGTTGGCACAAACCCCGTAGATTCAAAAGCGATTCCTATTATATGCACTTTTATTAATTATTTGATATTAATCTAGATTAGTTAAGGAGTTTTGGTTATCGAATTAACAATATACTAGCAGTATTTTTTAAGATTAAATATGAGAACATTGTAAAGCTCAGAACATTGAGGTATAACCTATTTCCAGTAGATGCATTATCTCCATTTCCATATAACACACAGATACCGAAATTCAAACTAATTTCCAGTGAAAAAATAAAAGATGCATTTAATTTTTGGTTGATGCAATCTCGCTAATTATTCATTTTGAAAGTTAGTGTAGATTTTTGTCTAAAATTATTTTATTCATAAAAGATGAGAGTGAGGAAATATCCAAAATGTGTAATAGACAGACAATGGTGGGGTATATAGCTTTTGGGTCTTTTATTTATTTGAAAAATGATAGGTTGTGCCTCCAAAACAAGAAGTTCATGACACCTAATATTAATTAGATTGGTTTAGGATTAGTTGTTAATTTGGTGATAAATTGGATGAATGAACTCAATAGAATATGCCAAGCGTGCTATTTTTTGAAATCACTAAGTCTTTATTGTTTTTCACTACTAGCATTTTAGTAATACTATTAAGATTGTGTAAAATAGCATGACGACATGGGCTTGAAAGTTATAACTAATATTTGGACAGAAAACATGGTTTTGGTCATTTTTTCGAAAGAGTTTCCTCAATAGCATATTGTTCGAGTTTGGATCCGGTAAGCCTACGTCTACGTACATTTGGAGGATCTTTATGTTTGAGCAGCCAGTTGTATTACCAATGAATTTTGTTTCCAACGAGGAATAACGTGTTTCCCTATAAAACGTGAAAGAGAAATAAAAACACACACAAGTTGCACTTATTAACCTACCACTGCATATATAAAATATACTAGTAGAACTTAACTTTTGTTGTAAACTGTGTTGTTCTATTGATTAATGAATGAGATTTCGATACATATATATACATGATGAGGGGAGACAAATCCCCATTGGGCTAGTAAACCCTAAAGCCCAAAAGCCCACTAAGTACAATATAGGCCGTCATAAGGAGAATCTTCAAGAACATGGGCATGGGCCTTCTAGGACATGGACATGGGCCTTCTAGAATATGCATAAGGTCCACGGTTATGGAGTCCATCCAACATGTGGTTTATAACACTCCCCCTTGGATGACATAACCGTGTAGATGCCAAAGGATCTCAGTAATACGCTTGGGGATGCTGCCTCATTAAAACCTTACCAGGAAAACCCATTGGGACAAAACCATGGTTAAGGAAAAAGAGTACAGCACGTATTACTCCCCCTGTTTTGGTCATCCCTACAAGTCCTTAAGTCTCCGCATTCCAATTTGATGCGTGAGCTTCCTCAATGTCAATGTTGGTAATGCCTTGGTAAAGAGATCGGCTGAGTTGTCGCTGGATCGAACTTGTACCACTCGAACTTCTCCATCCCTTTGCAAGTCATGCGTGAAGAAGAACTTTGTTAGAATGTGCTTCGTCCGATCTCCCTTGATGTAGCCGTCCTTGAGCTGAGCGATACAGGCTGTGTTGTCTCCTCATATGATGGTCTTTGATGTTGTAGTAGCTGCGCCTTGAAGAAGGCTGCCTACGTACCCTTGGAAGGGATCAAGCCACACGTAGTTCCTATCTATTGACCATGCCATAATCTGATTTTACCTGCATCAGCAAAACAAACTAAACCAAAGCAAACTAGACCTTCTTTGGTTAGATCAGTATAGAATAAAACCCAAATAAACAAACATAGGAAGAATAGAATTTAAAATTTAACCAAACCTTCCTTCAAACCTTTCTAGTGCCTTTGGGTTGATCATGAACTAAATTTAGGTAAAGGAGGTTCACGGCAAAACATATGTCTGGTCTAGTGTGGCTAGCCAAGTACATTAACGCTCCTATGGCACTAAGGTATGGCACTTCAGGATCGAGAACTTCTTCCTCATCCTTTTTTTTTTTTGGACCGAATGGATCACTATCCAATCCGAGGCTTCTCACCACCATTGGGCTGCTCAATGGGTGGGCCTGGTCCATATTGAATCTCTTGAGTACTTTTTCAGTATATGCCTTTTGATGCACAAGGATTCCATTATTCACGTACTCAAGTTGCAATCCCAAACAGAATTTTGTCTTGCCTAGGTCTTTCATCTCGAATTCTTTCTTTAGATATTTGACTGTTTGGGCGATTTCCCCAGAGGTTCCAAGGATGTTCAAATCATCCACATATACTGCTATTATCACAAACCCTTCGTTTGCAAATTTCTTTATGAAGATACATGGACTGATGGGATCATTCTTATAACCTTCTCTGACTAGGTACTCGCTTAATCTATTGTACCACATGCGTCCACTTTGTTTCAGTCCATAAAGCGATTTGTTCAGCCTTATGCAGTATTGGTCTCGAGACCCTTTCTTATCTTTATCTTTGAGCTCAATACCCTCTGGTAATCTCATATATATCATCCAGTGGACTTATATAAATATGCAGGCATTACATCCATTAGCCGCAAATCAAGTCTTTTTCTTTATATAGCCAGACTTAGCAAAATTTAAATGTCTTAGCATCCACCACAGGGGAGTATGTTTCTTCATAATCTATCCCCGGTCTTTGTGAGAATCCTTGTGCTATAAGCCGTGCCTTATATCTCACGATTTCATTATTCTTATTTATCTTCT